>NC_140909.1:23281923-23524606 GCF_045865225.1 Trachurus japonicus
TTTAAATTTAAATGGAGGAAAAGCCTAATGATATTGTGAGCCGTCAGGCAGCACAACCACAGCATAGTATGAGTGTAAAGAGAGAAGAATAGATTATCACTAGGGGTTTCATCTATTCATCTATTCCTGTGAGTTTGAAAGAGTTAAAAACCTCTCACAGCAAGACACTGTTGTCGTCATTGTTTCATTACTTTATCAAGGCCCCAAGAGGTTGGGCCAATATCATAGTCTGTGAGACGGGCTGAAGGTATACTGATAAATTTTTATTTCATCCGTGCCAGCGAGATTCTTCAGAAGAAGACACAAAACGACGCTGAGCACATATTGCAGCTCGTGTAGCGGCCTTGGCGCCTCCGCTTTGCTGTGGACATCCGGCGGAAACGTCCCCCCGTGTAAAAACATCTGCGTGCTCTCTGAGGTTTCTAACTATAACAAATACATCTGATTTCACCTTGGCTCTCTTCTTTAGATCCAAAGGGAAGTGTCAAGCCTTGTTTATAACTGCTCCTCTGGCAACAAGCATTACAGTGCAATCTGTTTATGTGTGAGTGTGTGTGTAAATGGGAGAGAGAGTGAGAGAAAGAGAGAGAGAAACAAGCGTGAGAGAGAGAGAGAGAACATTAGGACCATAATGCCCATCTGTTCTCAAAGTTTGTAATTATGTGTGTTGTGCATCTTTCTGTGCAAATATCTGAGTGTAGCCTGGCACAGCGACTGAGGACATATTTCTCTTCCAGGGTGATTGTCAGGCCCTGTGTATGCATTGCAGCTCACACACCTTCCTTCTTAGAGTTAGAGTCATTTGTCAGCTTGTGTTTGTGGCTTTGAAATAACTAGTAAAAGGCATTATCCAGAATCCCATTCACACAAACGTCACCCGTGCAGGTCTGTGAAACAACCTGTCACCATTCAGTGCTCATATAACACACACATGCACAGAGGGAGACTCATGCCATATTGTCCCCAGCTCTCCAAGTACGATATTAAACATGGATGCTCTGACTAGTCCAGGCTCCTATAGCTCACACTGTGCTTCACCTTTAATGCCAATACTGTAGATTCTTCTTTTTCCTTCCGCTGCTTGCTCTGGCACAGGAAAATATTTATGAGCTGTGTCCAGGGAACAATGTATCGCTCCCTTAGTTGTCTCTCAGGGTGTCTTTACAATTACACTGGCCAGTGGCATCCCGTTCTTCACTTACTTTCTCCCCTGCTCTTGCCTCATCTCTCTCTGTCTCTACTCTCCACCCCTCTTTCTTTTTCCTCCAAGTTGTCAGACTGGAAACATTTCCCTGAATCAAACTCCCGCCTCATCACCTCTGTCGTCTTTCTGACTGTGCTAAAGATTCTTGTCATGGTCTTGTCTTTATTACCAGGGGATGACCTTTTGAAAAGATCTAACTTTAAAAAAACGTAGGAGACATTTTCCTCTCCCACATCACGATTTGAAGATGACTTAGCATTTCTTTCATGTTTTTTTCCCCTCTGTCCCAACGTATTTCTGCTAAACCCATGACACTTTGAAATACCCTCATCAAAATATGAATCTCAGTGCTGCACAGAGACCAGCTTCCCGAGGACGATACACAGCCCGGAGTCATTCGTCTGTGCAGGGGCATGAAAAGAAGGGATTATATTTCATTCAAAAAAAAAAATCTTTTTTTTTGTGGTGCGGATGTGGAGGATAAATTCCCTCGCTAGCTTTTTAACTTCATAAAAGTCTTTGAATGTTTTATTCCTTTGTGATGTGATGCTCGCTTGAGGGCGACTCCCTCGTGCTGCTCTGTGAGGGATCTGACCTTGAAACTGAGTCTCATTCGGCTCAACACAAGTTTTTTTTTTTCCTCACTAAGTTTCATTTAAAAGATTAGATATTGTGCTGACAGAGAAAATAGTCATAAAAATAATGTCAACGAATCAATCAGGCAATCAATCAGTCACACTGTGTTTGTAAACATCTGTTTGGAGGGGAAAAAAGAAAAGGCATCTGTGTGTGTGTGTGTGTGTGTGTGTAGTCACAGTGTGGCTCTGTAAACACTCACACCCCTTCAGATCCAACAGCTCGTTTCCACCTCAAGACTTGAACATACACCACTCTCACCTGAAAATCTTCATCTTTTCAGGCTTGTTCATGCTCACACATTTATTGAAGCCTTGTGACTGTTGAAATGTTTTCTCTAGAAGGTAAAAAAAAAAAAAAAAAGATGCAGAAAATTCAAAATGAAGTTTTGGTTTGGATATGAAGAAAGTGATGTTCAGACTTCGGAAAAAAGAGGGGTTGAGGGAAAAGAGAGAAAACAACTATAAATAGAAAATAACAAAGAAAGAAAAAGAGAGAATCAAAGACAGAAGACAATGGAGAGAGGACAAGAGGACTGAAAGGAAATGATAGAGAGAGATGGGTAGGTTGTAGGTTGGATGGAAGAATAGAAATGGTGTTGGAAGGCCAGAAAGATGAAAGGAAGTGTGGATTGAAAGGTAAAAATGAATAATAGAAGGCTATTTAGAGATACTGAAGAAAGGAACAATATGATGGGGATATGAAAAAATAATAAGAAAATGGGAAGTGAGAAGAGGGATAAAGAAAAAACTAAAAGACAAAGTAGTCGGGAAAATGGGAAAAGAAGTTAGGATTGATGGATGGAAAGATGGAAGGAGGTAAGCAAGAAAAATGGAAGGCAGGAAACAAGAAAATAACAAAAAAAACTAATGGAAATTAAGAAAAAAGAGTACTAGACAATAGTAAAGACAAAGGGAATGAACAATGAAGAGAAAATGGGATCAAATGGTCAAAGAATGAGAGAGGAGAAAGAGGAAAAAATGAAGGGAAGGGAAGGAAAGACGGAAAAAAGCCAGACACATTTCTCATCTTGTGTCACAACTCACTGCTTTTAATTTTGGGGGAAAAGTCAAATGAAGCGGAGCTGAAATTCATTTCTGTTCCGCAGGGACTCACGGCAGAGTTCTCCCGCAAATGGCTTCTCACTTTGTCAAATATAGCGCGGTCGTATCGCGGCGGCCAGACCCAGCCATGTCCTGCAGCTGCACACCCACTGTAGCACCTGCTAACAGCATGTCTCAATCTGTCCCACCTTCACTCCTCCTTTATTTGCCTTTTTCCACCTCCTGGTCTGTGTGGATCGTGATGTCGTGCCTTGTCTTTCTTTTCAGAAGCCACATTGTGCAGTTTGATCTATTAACTGATGTAATCTAAATTTCTCAGCAGATGAGATGTAGACAGTTCAGAGAAGCTCATTTACTGCCCTGAATAATACAGCAGAGGTTAACATCTGTCACAGAAATAATTAAGGTTGAATTTCACTATTTTTTTCTGTATTATTTTTTGTCCCTGTTTCTCTTCTTTTTCTGTTATTGCTCAAAGAGGATGAAAGGGGGAGTCATTTATCCAATTTGTTTGTTTTTTTGCGACAGATGGGAGCCAGCTCTATTTATTAATGTGTCTTTTTCATTAGTCATTCTGTGTGTTCGCAGGTGCACTGTTAGGTAAACAGTAACGTTTAATCTTGTCATGGATACACACACACACACACACACACACACACACACACACACACACACACACACACACACACACACACAAGGCATCTGCCTTTTCAATTAGTGTCTGTCTTTGTTGGAAATTAAGTTTGATTGATAATCACTCAAGACCCTTTTCAAGTATCCACTGGCTGTCACATTTTAAGTCTTAGAATTTAAAAAAGATGACTTGCTGGGTCTGGTGGAGTAGGAGGGTGCAAACAAGAGATGTCAAATATAAATCAAGAGCAAGTCGACATGTATACAGTATAAATAGGAGGTCAACCTAGGGAGGGAGTTCTAATTTATTTCCACACAGGACTGTGTGGAGTAAGATAACAAATATATATATTTTTAAAACAGGCACACTTTGATCAAATTAGATACATTTACAGTATCCTCTCAGTAAGTAAGTAATCCTCTCATCTACCAGGAACAAAATATTGTAAAAAATATCAACAAAAACATAGATGAAAATTGACAATTTATTATTTTGTTATTTAAAGTACATGGGTATTCATTATAGTATTTGGTTGTGATAAAGAGGGAGCTCACATAACTTTATGTAACAAAAGAATATTAGTACAACAGCCTCTCGTGACCATGACATGCTACATGTATAAAAAAGGAAAAGGAGAGAGTAGTGAATCATGTGAGTAACTGAGCTCCATTAGCCGGCATGATATTGGGAAGCTAGCATGCTCTGAAAGAAAACACATGATACAGCCACATGAAGATAAAATGACGGCAGCTTTCTCTAGGAGTCAACATTTCTTACTTTGGCACAGACGAGAATTACTCAGCATTGGGCTGTGACAGTGGGACTGCTGAGCTGTTGTTTTTAAGGTGTAGACAAATCCTTCAACTGCTTCGGTCCTCTCTGTTGGCTGCAGAAAGATTTCCTTAAAGGCCTCTGGCACAGATTACGCTTAATTCCTTTTTCTTAGTTAAGTGCCACAGTGTATCATTTAGTTTTGTTGCTGACTGTCGACCAAGTTCCTTTTTACAAAAAAGCCATTTGATAAAAGCCTGACTTTGTCCAATCGGACCAGACTCTGCTAGTGGATGGAACCAGAAGGAGCCAGTGATCCTTTTGTCTTACTGACTTTGTCTTGTTTATATTTCCATATTTAAAGCTCTTGGCCCGATTTTGGTGTGTGTAATTATTATCAAACTACACTGTTTTCATCACCTGCTAACTTCTGCTACAACCACATCCTTCACTGGAGGCTTAAAGTGTGTCTGTTTTTTCAAGAACTCCTCCTACAAGAGGTCTCAAGTTGATATTAAATACTTCTTTGCATTTTTTTTTTTTTTTTTTAGCTATGTTAATTCATGAATAAATGAATCTTTTTTTTCACATCAAATCCATTCTGATTGGTAGAAGGATGATGATACCACTTCACCTCTACACCTCAGGCCAACAGAGCATGGGTTCTGCTTGGTGGTGACCCTGAGGCCTCTGCCCTTTGTCTAAGTCTTTGTGTGTGTTTGTCTCTGTTTTTAGGCATTAAGTGTTAGAATCTGAATTTCCCAAAGGCACGCAAATCTTTAATATTATATTCTGTGTATTTGCAAGAATAGTTAAATATCATAAGAAGAACCCAAAATTGGCAGCTAAAATATTATATTGTGACCCAGGAAGCATCTCAAGGTCCTGCAGATCCATAAAAGTCATTACAAAGTCATAGAAATTCAAAGTGTATTAAAATTTCAAATTCAGTTATTTATATGCGTAGGCCTGCATTAACACATTTTCTGCCTACTTTTGCGATTAAATCTGTAAACACAAGATCATCATCAACTTTAAAGTTGATATGGCAAAACTTATTAACAAGAAGTTTCTTGTTTCAACATCACAGCACATATAGAGCAAAGTTAGAATTAATTTTGGTTCATATTTGTCTTATTATGTAGCTTCTTTGCTTCTGTTTTTGTCTCCACCAACCCCTGAGGGGAAATATCTGGCTCCTTAGCTGTTAAACGCATGACTATGTCCACCAGCTAAAGTCTCATTTTTATTGGTTATTTGGACCTCATGGTTAAGAAAAATCCCACTGCATCTCAAATCCATGCTAATGAGAGTGGTAAGAACTTAAAAAAAAACTGTGGCTGTGGGCTGATGAAGTCAGTTTAGCATAAAGACTGGAAGCAGAGGGAAACAGTCTCTTTCCAAAGGTAAAAAAAAAATGTGCCCACCAGCACCTCTAAAGCTCATTCATTAATATGTCGTATCTCGCTAATGAACAAGTTGTATCTCATTAGTTTAAAATGAACAAACGTGTTACAAAAACAACAATCAGCATTTGTATCAACATAACGTTAATATACCAAAATGTCTCTTGGCTAGTCGCTACTATTGCCTCCTATTTTCTGTCACCGTCTTTATGCAAGATAACTGCCGGCTGTAGCCTTATCCAAATGACATGGATATATGAGTCTGGGCATGAAAGCAAATAAGCATATTAACCAAATTATTGAATGATTCATTAAAAACTTTGTTTTATGTTGTATTCTTTTAATTCTGTGATTTGGTTAAGCTTAAGTTTTATTAAAGGTGTTTTATTAGGTAGGGTATGTAATGCAGAAACACTGAAACTCTACCCTGGAGCACTTTTCCTTCATTCCAATGTGAAAGGCACCAGTAGTGATGTTCTCTGTACTGTGTGTATGTGTGTGTAATACATGGTTGCTCACGTCACAGTAAACCTAAAGGTAGATACAATAAGTAATATGCTGATTCCTCACTGCGCTCCCTGCGGCAGAGCTCCCTATACATACTGTACACTGTTAGATATCATCCATCTGTGATGTTAAGTGCATTCCAGGAGTTATTTCATGTTGTGGTGATGCAATTCATATTTGTGGCTTACTCAACCTTCCTGAGCCCACCTTGTTTTCTACTACTGCAGAATTCCCCAACAGAAACAGACTGAAGCGGTATCGTTCAAAGGTTGGCGTGTGGGTTTGACGTGTAGGTGGATACAGCTTGGTGAGAGTAAGAGCATGGTTTTCCTGTCAACAAAAAAATCCATTTCACGTCCATGTCCACTGTAAGAGCAGTGCAAGAGATGGTCAAAATAGTAAGGCACAATTTCTCAAATGAGTCTCTAATCAGTCCTTTTCCTTTCTGCAATGTGTTCAGGACGTTGATTGTGTTTGTTCAATTATAAAACATTTGTTCTACCAGTGTTTTTTTTCTCTATTCATTAATTACTCTGAAACCCAATTCCAGAGAGTGCTGCATCAGTCTTTAAACGGTTACATTTGGCCTGAGCTGTGCTGACATCAGACCATTGCCTTCATCCAGGGTCCAATATGATTTGTTGACTACCCCTCAGCAGTCTATTGCACCGTCCCTGTGGAGAAACGACACATATCTTCTCTGCCACCCCCCTCAGAGACTTGACACGACTTCGGTCACATTACGCTGATGCTTTTTGGGATTCCTTTTGAAAAGGTTGTTTAAAGAAACATTTGAAGACTCATCTCATTTTCTTCCCTGTGGTTCGCACAGTTGTCTGTCAGAGAGGCTTGGCTGTTGTGTGCAGAGCGAGAGTGGGAGGGAGCGCATTTCTCCCATGTCTCCATTATATATTTCCATATCTTCTGCTTTGCCAAATGAGTCCTTTGTCTGCTCAGAGACCAGCGCTAATGAGAGAGTTGCATTGCAGCATTTTAGGTGCCATTGCTCCCCTATTCATCAGGAGGATTTGTGTTCAGCCGTTTAGGTTTTTTTTCTTTTTCTCCCTGGCCACCCCCTTTTTCTCTTCCCCGCTCCCTCTACCCTGCTCTCTGATTGATGATAACGAGGCTGTTGGCTACAACCAGCTAAAATCGACCAAACAAAATGGCTCCCATGCTTTGTGTGTGTGTTTGTGTGTGTCTGTCATGATGAGCATGCTTACTTGTGTGCGTTGTTCCCTGGCTGACAATTCTGTCACTGGATGAATCAGAGCATCTGTTCATGTCGGTATCAATGCTCACTTCATGTACAAGACTGTTGCTGTGCAGTCTGTGGACACATGTAGCAGTGGTATACATTCATGTGTGTGTCTGAAAGCGATGAAAGGCTGCTGGTCTTGTGACTCAATGCTGCCCGAGTCCTTAACGGCCATGAATAGCCATAACTCAGTGCATTGAAGGTGCTCGCCCTTGCTTACTTCTACAGTACTGTACAAATGAAGAATGAGCGGATGAAAGGCACTGAAGGACATATTCAGGTAGACATTTACATGTGCATCAATGTGACAATACCCACAACTCGCAAGAAAAACACAGAAGAGAAAACACACAACATGCAAACCAATGAATTAAAAAAAAAAGAAAATTGAGTTTTCAAGCTTGTACGTGCAACAGGGCACAAACTACATGATGGAAAAACAAATCAAAGTGTTGTTCATTGAAGATGACACTGATTGGGTACAGATAGTGTTCTTCTTCTTATTCTCAATTCCTGTACCAAAAACACACAGATGCAGTTGTAAAGTTTCAAAATTCTGAAGTTGTCTCTTTCAACATTTTTAGTTTCATGTGCATGTGATTTCTTCTGTGTTCAGGTGCTCAGCTACAAGACAAGCAACTGTGATGTTTTTTTTTGTTTTTGTTTTTTCTGATTGTCCACCTGCCCGGAAGGTGTGTGATTACTGCAGAGGAGACATCAGAAATGACTGCTCCCCCTCCTTTCTCTTTCTCTTTTCTCTCCCTCTTTCGTGTTGCAGGCAACACGAGTGGCCTGTCGCTCCATTCTGGTCAATTGTTATTGTCTCTGCTGCTTAAGAGCTCTGAGGTGTTGCATTGATGGGTTTTCTTTCTTCTGTGAAAGCAACAAAAACCCATGTTTTGTCTTGCCTCAGATTTGTCAGGTGTTGCCTCATTTTAAGGAGACATAGCTTGCCAGAAAACATTAATTATGTAGTATCTGAGTACATGTTTTGTTTTTGTTAACAATAATATTGTACAGTCCTGTAAAATACTAAAACTACTGGCCTGTGAATATTCTCATTCATCCAGGTCATAGTTATCTCAAGGAAATTTCAATCGAAAGCAACTGGACTTGGTTATTCTTGGTTATTCTAAGAAAAATAACCAAGTCCAGTTGCTTTCGACTGAAATTTCCTTGAGATAAAATACTATGGTTTCATTGTGCGTTTCTTTGGTCTATTGGAATTTAATCCTGGTGCATTTTTTTCTATTCTCACCAAAATACATGAAAATAAAAAAATAGGTACAAAATGAATACTGAGGTTGGAGCGAATAGTTTGTTGGGAACTGTTTTCAGCTGCAGACAGTATCTGCGGCTGCCGGACAAGGAAACATGTCACCCAGTGCAGCAATGTGGACAGAGCTTCCCCTAAAATGATGTGTGGCCACTATGTCAAATCCAAAGCAGCTGCCTGAATCACATAATTATTATTTTCATTATGAGTTATTTCTCTAATTATTTCGTTAATATCATTAAGTTTATCCATATTTTGGACTGTCAAGCCATTATTCATTCGCTTCCCAAGGGTATTAGGTGTTGATATGAAAATGAGAAAAGCACCAAATCCTTGTATTAGAGAGGCTGCAATTGGCAAAATGCAATGGTTTTTTTTACTGAATAAAAGGCTTAGAATTGTTATGGAATATTATTTGATTAATTTATTTTCTGGTCTATAAATGTTCTGTTATTAGAGATATGGAAAAACCCTATATCGAAATGATGATGGTTCTCTTGGTCTATATCCCACTTTAATGCCGTTTCAATTCATCTGGCACCAAAGTGAAAAAAACATCAGTGTAACCGCCCGCTGTTTCTGTCTATCTCTGCTCCTCCTTCCCTTTTATATCACCCTCGTCCTTCGTAATGTCGCATGTCCTTCCCTCCCAGCTCAGCGCTCCCGCATCTCTCATCAACCTTCGTTGGTTATTCAGAGGTTTCCATCCATCTCTTCATTAACAGGGGCGGGGGCGGGAGGCGGGCTGCAGCCGATCCCAGCTGACATTGGGCGAGAGACAGGGTGCGCCCTGGATGTGCTGCCAGTCTATCACAAGGCTGACAGACAACGATTCACACTAACAGTTCAGACTTACAGGCAATTTAAAGCCATCAGCCCTGCTCTGTTTTACTGTCATTTTAAGTGTTTTATAGTTGAGTTTCCAATAATACAGGATATTGTTTTTTTATGAAGGACAGGTCTGGATTTTCTCAACCACTAAAACACAACCATAACTTGGTTAATTTTGGTACAATTTCAAATCCTAGTTGGTTTTCCTGGTTAGAACTGCAATTCCAAAGGACATGTAGTTGGTGTGCATGATAGGTGAACAAAACTGGAGGAGGAGAAATGATTTCAAGAGAGAAATACACACACACACACACCATTCTCTGCAATCTGCAACATGTGGCAGGGTTGTTCACATGTTGATCTCTGTTCTGTCTGTCATTACAGGGTCCCATAGAGAATGATGTTGTGATCCATGTGTCCCTGATAGCAGAGAGCCAAAGGTAGAGTATTGTGTGTGTGTGTGTGTGTTCATGTGTTCATGTGTTACACTCTGTAATGGGAGGTTATTTTTCACTCCTCTCTCCTGTTCAGCCCCCTCAGTGCTGTAATTGTGTTGAGCTCATAAAGCTGGTGCTCAGCCTGACCTCTGCCATCATCTGTCACTCTCCTCATTGTTTGTGTGTGTGCGTGTGTGTGTGTGTGTATGTGCTTGGGTACATATGTAAGAGAGTGGATGTGTGGGTGTGTGTGCATGTTAAACAGGGTCAAACGACTCTGTGAATCTTGTTAACCTGTAGCTTCAATTACTGCTGCTGCCAAGTCCTGCAGCAGCTTCCCTCACTGCTGAACACTTATTCTATACTGTTATTCAATTACAGCTGTACTGCATGGAGCAATGAGCACAGCAGGTACATTTGGTGTCCTGAATAACTGGAATCGTTCAGAGCTTGACCACAGTTTCATAGCTCACTAAACTGAAAGACAGTTGAACGGTTTACAGTGTTCTCTATGATATGCTTTTTGACAAACACAACAAACTCCGCCCCATATGTGGAGGCCCGGTTCCATTTCACTGGCGGCCTTTTGCTGCATTTCATTCCCCCTCTCTCTGTCTCCCAATTTCCTGTCTCTCTTTAGACGTCCAATCAAACAAGGCAAGGCAAGGCAAGGCAAGGCAAGGCAATTTTATTTGTATAGCCCGTTTTTACAAACAGTTTGTCTAAAAGGGCTTTACATGGCATCGTAACAACATCCTCTGTCCTTAGACCCTCACATCGACTGAGGAAAAACTCCATAGAAACCCCTTTTAACAGGGAAAAATCGGAGAAACCTCAGGGTGAGCAACAGAGGAGGGATCCCTCAGCCAGGAGGGGCAGACGTCGATGTTGTATACAGACAAGAAAACAGTTTATAACACAGAATGTGAGAAACATGAAAATGTTAGCAAGAGCTGATGAAGGCAGCTTCGGGCGGGAGGAAAGGCAGGGAGAGCAGGCCAGCTTAATGGGAGTAGTGGATGGCAGACTGGTTCATGGGAAGGGAGGGCAAAAAAGGCCTAAAAGCCCCACAAACACTGTTTGAGACTTAAGATAATGCAGATCTGATGTGATGTGAATTACTGACCGTACACAGTTTAGCCATAAACTAGGTCATGACCTGCTCTTGTTTTTCTCTTTTTGCATCTGCAGGTTGCAGGTGTTTCTCAACACTTACGGCATTCAGACCCAGACACCGCAGCAGGTGGAGCCCATCCAGATCTGGCCTCAGAAGGAACTGGTCAAGGTAGCACTGGAAGACACATTTTCATTGATATGGTTCATGAATATATTTGAAACAGTGGGTCCTCAACTTCAGAAACTAATCTACTGTACATACTGTAGGCAGGAATTTCATTTCTTTCCACTGTTTTTGGTGAAAAACACCAAAAAGCAAAAATTTTGCACAGACAGTTTACATTACTTTTTATCCTTTGTTCTATTGATTTTTTCAACATTAACTTTGAGCATATTATTACTGTATCTGCAGCTGACCTTTAAGTGATTACAGCTGCTTTTAAAAGGAGAACCCAGCTCCATTGTTATATCTGTCACTTGGTCACTACATTATGGAAATAGTGGAGAGATAATGCTCTTGTGTTGCAACATGATGCTGTTCAATTTTAAACTACAGAACGTCAATGAGCTATGCTAGGCTTTAGAAATACACAAATAACCTTCACTGTACACAGATTAGATTTATGCTTACATTTTTCTTTTTTCAAACATAACATTTTACTTGTAAACCTACTATGTAAGCTCAATTTCTCTACCTGTGTCAGTCAGGCATACTGATTTTCAGAGCCTAAATCCAGTTCAATCCAGTCCTTTGTCTTCTGCTATTGTCTTGTTGGTTTTGGAAGGTTAATGAAAACTCAACTCTCCAGACACTTTACATCTCTAATATTCTTGGTATTGTCCCATTGAGCAACTGAATGGAGGAATCCGAGGTTTGACAGACCTGCTGTGTCTGGTTACACTTAATCTGCATTCAAACTATCACTCTTGGAGCAAGGGATTTTGCAAAGGCTCAACTGAAACCTCTCTGATTGCTGAAATCAGAAATCTTTGCTGCTTGGTTTAATATTGATGTATTTAAAGCAGATATCAGTGGAATGTTTTTGTTAATATAAGTCCTAAATAGTCCTATTTTCCGTCAGCAATCACTTACATGAAGTATTTCAGCCTAAACACGAGTCTCTCCGTCACTCTGCTCTGCTGTAACCCGAGGAGAAAATTTTCCTTGTGGGATACAAGTGTTATCCAATGAGGGGAGAGAACGGCATGAAGGGCTGTGTGTGCAGCCAAGGGATGTGCGTGAATGTGGTGACGTAGCACGAGGACCAATTGATGCCTGACAAGGGCGGGGGCTGCTAACTCATGGTGCGTTCAAGGAAACTCGTACTTTGTGTTTTTCCTTCCTGTGAAGTCATACCAGTTCGATCTGGTACGAGTTCACGGGTCGGAAGTTACGAGTGGCCGTTATAGGGAACTTTCACAGACAACAGGACGGTAAAAACACGAGCTACGGGTTACCTGGAACGCTACCAAGTCGTAGTTGTGACTTGAAGCTGTAACTTACGGTTTCAAAAGCCTGCCTTGAACACAGCATTAGCCGAAACGGCCGTGCCACTGATATCTGCTTTAACTGTAAAAGGGAGATTCCGTATCGTTCATTGTGAATGTGTGGAAGGAAATTTGAGGAAAGGAAACTGTGACAGACTATTGATGGTGCCTCACCTCCACCACCACCACCATCATCACAATGACACAAATCAATCTTACAGTCAACCAGATTACATTTCAGCAGTTAGCTATCAATATCCCTGCAGAACTTGGCTCAGTCAGTCCATCTGCTTGTCAGTCCAAGATTTCCTGCTCTTAAGATTTTCCTCCTGATTGTCCCATCAATCACAACAAGGCTGCGGATTGGTCGAGGTGATTGATTCGTCAAACAGTGATTGTTCATTTTGATTGATCGGCATAATGGTGGAGCTGTTACTGTTTCACTCTGGCAAATTGGAGATGCATGGGGCTGAGTGGTTTTTAAATTTGTTCTCACAAGGAGATGTCAGAGATAGAGACAAGACAGAAAATATCTCAAATGCTGAGATCGGGAAGGTTTGTTTGGGCTCACCTCCATTGTCACCTGAACAACTGTTCACTGAACACTTTTTAGGGTCCGGGCAGCGCAGCTGCCAGGTACGGTGTACATTTTAGGACATCCTCAGGTGTCAGGCTTCAGCCTCAGACTTTAGATGAAAAGGCATAAGGTCTTAGGAAAACTTCTGTCAGGTGTCCACTAAACAGCCTCAGAAAAAAGTCGCCAGACCAAAAGGCATCAGAAAAAAGTCGTCATACCAAAAGGCATCAGAAAAAAGACGTCAGACCAAAAGGTGTCAGAAAAAAGGCGTCAGAAAAAAGGTGTCAGAAAAAAAGCTGTCTTTGTCAGAAAAAAAGGTGTCAGAAAAAAGGTGTCAGAAAAAAGGCATCAGACCAAAAGGCATCAGAAAAAAGGCGTCAGAAAAAAGGTGTCAGAAAAAAAGGCGTCAGACCAAAAGGCATCAGAAAAAAGGCGTCAGAAAAAAGGTGTCAGAAAAAAGACGTCAGAAAAAAGGTGTCAAAAAAAGGTGTCAGAAAAAAGGCGTCAGAAAAAAGGTGTCAGAAAAAAGGTGTCAGAAAAAAGACGTCAGAAAAAAGGTGTCAGAAAAAAGACGTCAGAAAAAAGGTGTCAAAAAAAGGCGTCAGAAAAAAGGCGTCAGAAAAAAGGTGTCAGAAAAAAGACGTCAGAACAAAAGGTGTCAGAAAAAAGGTGTCAGAAAAAAGGCATCAGAAAAAAGGCTTCAGAAAAAAGGTGTCAGAAAAAAGACGTCAGAAAAAAGGTGTCAGAAAAAAGACGTCAGAAAAAAGGTGTCAGAAAAAAGACGTCAGACCAAAAGTCATCAGAAAAAAGGCGTCAGAAAAAAGGTGTCAGAAAAAAGACGTCAGACCAAAAGTCATCAGAAAAAAGGCGTCAGCAAAAAGGTGTCAGAAAAAAGACGTCAGAGAAAAGGTGTCAGAAAAAAATATGTCAGACCAAAAGGTGTTCTTCAAACTTTGATTCAGTTGGGGCTGGGGGGGGCAGACTAGTAAATTATTTATTCATTGCTGTATTTAATGACGTCATCGAAACACGACACCGGTAACGAGCTGTCGTGCAGAAAAGAGACTGCACCCGAAAGGAACACGCGTCTCCGATATGTAACGCCAGGTTCACACCGGACGCGGAAGTGCCACGAATAGACGCGGAACAGAGTCTGTTTCCTACCGGCGCCCTTGTTAACCGATTGTGTTGTTCACACCAGATGCACCGCGGCGCGCACCTGCGCAGCCAGCTCGCACCCTGCAGCGATCGTTTTGGTCTATTTTGTGTGTGAGTCGCAAACGATCGCATCAATCTGGGCAGGAAGTTACCCAAAGAAACACAAGAGAATTCGGTTAATTTTCAAGATTAAAGCAATTTTCAAAATAAAATACTGCGATTGACAAATACAATAGCCGTGTGTTTGCGTTTGTGATCTATTTGTGTTTATATACCTAAACAGAGCATGAGAAAGATGAACACACGCACATACCTAGGCAACACATACACACACACACAGCCACAGTCGACCCACACATACACTACACACGCAGCCACAGACCCACACAGCCTACACACAGGCAGAGGCGCTGGTTGACCGGCATGGAGAAATGCGCGTCTGGTGTGAATGGGAGGGCTCCAGCTCGCGCGCGATTTTCCTTTGTGCAGCGCTTCTGCCAGAACAGCGCGGATATGTCGTCATGACATGAGTGTTGACGGTTTACTTTTATTGCTATTGTTGTTGTTTCTACTGCTCTAGCATGAAAAACATCATGTTTTGTTATGTGACGTGAATTTACACCATTTTAACCTATAAATAAAGTTATAGCCTATTTAAATATTCAACAATTTCAGTTTCAATGATTGTATGTGGATAAATACATTTATGCAGAAAGCTTTGACGAGCAATTACATAACAACACATAACAAGAAATTAGTATGTGCTAATTATCATGTCACATTTAAAAACATGATGTTTTTAATTTTACAGCAGCAAAAAAAAAAAGTATGGTCTGCAGACTGTTAAATCAAGGTTTGTAGAAATAAAAATAGTCAGTTTTTAATCTGATGTCTTTTTTTTCCGACACCTTTTTTCTGACACCTTTTGGTCTGATGCCTTTTTTCTGACGTCTTTTTTCTGACACCTTTTTTCTGATGTCTTTTTCTGACACCTTTTTTCTGACGCCTTCTTTCTGACGTCTTTTTTCTGACACCTTTTGGTCTGATGCCTTTTTTCTGACGTCTTTTTTCTGACGCCTTTTTTCTGACGTCTTTTTTCTGACACCTTTTTTCTGACGCCTTTTTTCTGACGTCTTTTTTCTGACGCCTTTTTTTCTAACGTCTTTTTTCTGACACCTTTTTTCTGACATCTTTTTTCTGACGCCTTTTTTCTGACGTCTTTTGTTCTGACGCCTTTTTTGTGACGCCTTTTGGTCTGACGTCTTTTTTCTGATGCCTTTTTCCTGACACCTTTTGGTCTGACGCCTTTTTTTCTGACGCTTTTTGGTCTGACGACTTTTTTCTGAGGCTGTTTAGTGGACACCTGACAGTGGTTTTCCTCAGACCTCATGCCTTTTCATCTAAAGTCTGAGGCTGAAGCTTGACACCTGAGGATGTCCTAAAATGTACACCGTAGCCAGGACACTATTGTATTCCTAGGAATTCTTCTTCTTCTTTCTTTCTTTCTTCTTCTTCCAAGGAAGTCATACTTCCCATGGGCGAAAACTCACCAAACTTTGCACAAAGGTTCAGTCCCATGCCAGATTCACTCAACTCCAAGGACATGTGCCCCCCCCTCCCAGGGGGGGCACAATAAGCGTTTAAATTTAAAAATTTTAAAAATTCCTACCAAACCAACGGTAGATGCTACAGTGTTGAAACTTCACCACAATGTCGCCTCAATACTGCTGAAACTTTTGTCAACTTAAACTTATTACAAATTATGAAGTCCATCACTCTGTTTTTTTCAATAACTGTAAAACTTTTAAAATGTATCTCCTCCCACAATTTTTGCTCAATTGACACCAAACTTGCTACAGAGCATCTCCAGACCGTCCTCCACAAAACTTGTTTCTCGGATTTTTGATTAAGCAAAAATTGAGCCTACAGTGCATGAAAACGTTTGACTGTAAACAGTACTATAAACATATACCATCAAATTCTTGCTAAATACATTTTCAAACTTCCTGAAAAAAAATGAGAATATTCTGGAGTCATGGTTGATGAAGTTTGGCAAATATCAGAATTTTAATTCAAAAACTGAATTTTCTAGAACATTTTGAATTCTGCTCTCATGGGAACAACTGCAGTCAATGTGAGACTGGAATTTATAAACATCATATTTTCTCTTATGAAGCAAAACACTTATCATTAAAAACAAATCACCAACATTTCCATGCTGTCAAGATGCAATTTATGTATTATCAGATTTTTGTTTAGATGACTGAATTATTGACATTTTGACCATTTCATCACAACAGCTGCCCGGGCACTGGCTCACCTGAGTGGATAAATCAAGCTACACAGCAGGTCTCAGTACCAGCCAATTAGCTCAGTGAGTTAGGAGCTGGTTCTTGGTGTCAGAGATTGTGAGTTCGAGACCCAGCGAGGGAGAAGATGATGATGATGACAGTTTGAAATGGCAGATGTCCTCAAGCTATTTTGCTGTCTAAATGCAATTTATGTATTAACAGATTTTTGTTTAGATAACAGAAATCTGCGTCCACAACAGCTGCCCGGACACTGACTCCCTGAGTCTATTTGAGAAGACACACACCATGTCTCACTTCCAGATAATTAGCTCACTGAGTTAAGCGCTGGTTCTTGGTGTCAGAGGTTGTGAGTTCAAGACCCAGCCAGGATGATGATGATGACAAATCAAAATGTCAAATGTCCTCAACACGAAACACAAGACAATTGTCCTAATGGTGGCATCACAGCAAGCTTCTAAATTTAAAAATCCAAATAGCTTGGACTGGACCATCTGCGAAGGCTCCTAACATCTTAGGCTCATAGTAGATGTTTGACAAATACATATCATTATTTTACCTCAAAAACTGATTTTTCTTTTTCTGCCTACAAGACAGTGAATGGCTTACTCAATTTGTGAAGCCACTGTTGAACTGCCACTTGTCAATTAGCTCAGTGCGATAGACAACAGTCTTTAGTTCCCGAGGTTGTGGGTTCAATCCTCAACTGATGCAAATTGGACACTATAAGGACAACTGTCTTGTCTTCCTATTCTCCTGTTTGTTGCTCAGAATTGCCTAAATATGCCCAAAAGTAGCCCGGACCCGACCCATCGCTGCGCAGCAGCTATAATCTATTTAGATACTTGAGGGTCAAAATGAGCAGATCAGTTGGTGATCTTAGGATTTTTTGAAGAAAATATAAAAGAGCTGTAGTTGGATGGACTCTCTTTAACTTTAAAAGCTCTTAAAAGTTCATGGAAACAGCTTTTTGTAAGACCTTTGATCCATGGTTTATTTAAAAAGGTATTGAATACATTTTGCTCTGTATTATGGTACAGCCTTTATAATTATAGGTACAAAATGAAATGAGATCAATGCCAATGTTATTATTCTTTTCAGGTTTTACCATTTTCAAAACCAATAACCAACATTTTACTTCATATCTGTCACTTAAGCTGTTGCCTTTTCTCCAGCTCACCTTGGTGGCCGTTTTCATGTAAACCACCCTTTCATGGCTTTCACAAGTGTTAAGTGACAGCCTTTCTACAACGTTCTGCAAGAGGCCTAAGAGTTTCTTAAGCAGAGAAGGAAATGGCAGAAAGATGGAGAGATCAGACAAATAACACTGAATGACAGCGATTTAATTAAATGCTACATATTAGACTGTGCAGGGATAGTCGACCGCCCCCCGTGAAATATCGCAATGACAGCAGAAATGAAGTTAATCGCACAATTATAATGTTTAACTGAAAACATGCTCTGTCAGCACAGTTATCAATTACAGGGCTTTTCACAGCTTCGTATTGTAGTGCTGTTTGTTCATTTTCCGCTGGATGTCACACGTTGCAGGCTCACAAATGGACAATCATGGACAAAATCGTTATAGTGAAATCATATGCGAAATGACCAGCATGGCGATTAAACATAACCCTTTAAATCTGACTAACAATTTGTTGAACTTTGTTAAATTGTTCATGACATAAAATTATTTTCACGATTGCACCATGTCTTAATAAGGTCTGTGATAGGTGAATTTCACTGTTCACTAGGAGTGCAACCAATCAGACCTTTAAAAAGAATGAGTCATCCCTAGCTACGGGGTCAACCACACCTCACTAAGATAAAGGTTTCTGTCCCCTCCTTGAATTGAATTGAATTGAATTGAATACCTTTATTTCTAGGCTAAGTTCTCTGAGAGAACTCAGACTCTTTGTGAATACAGGCCCTGGTGTTTTGTCCATTATTGATCTCAACAAAAGAGTTGGAATTTAATACCATTTCATCAAATCCAAATTGAGCAGCTCATCAAATTTTCATTTATTTTTTATTTTTTAAATCCTTTAACAAATACGTTCAGGTTTAACCTCAAGCAACAAATGTCATGACTAACAAAATATCTAAGCTTTTATAAGACAGAAAAAGTGGATGAAGGTAACATTAAAAAATCTTTGTTTTCTCTGACAATAAATGTCCAGAGGGTGATGGTTTTCCAATATTGTGGTACGGAACCTTAGAAATGGTAAAATACCTCGCTGATTTAACAAAGCAGTGATATCAGTGATTTCAAAAGAAGGCAAAAATAAGGAGTTATGTTAATCTCACCAGCTGATCTCCATATTGAATGTAGACTATAAATTATTCACATCCATAATTTCCAAAAGACTGGAACGCTTCTTTCCTGACCTAATTAACAAAGACCAGACAGGATTCATAAAAGGTCGACAAACTCTACACATTACAGTCCAGCCCGGTCGGTCAACATTTATGTGGAAATGGCATTTGATATAGCCAGTTGGCCTTTTCTCTATACAGGTGTATCAACCTCTATATAGTGATGTAACTGTTGCGATGTAGATCAGTGGGGATTTGACAGACTGCTTTGACCTCTATAGATGCCACCACCAGCGCTACTGACTTTGCCCCTCCCTCTCCCTGAACCATTAGCTTGCGATATCAGGAAAAACAATGAACTGAATGGGATCACTCTAGGAACATACAGACGACGTTGCCGCCTAACTTCGGCACCCAAACTCAATATTTCATGAATTTGGGAAAATTTTGGACAGATGTTAGGTTACGAATTGAACATCACAAAAATAAAGGTTCTTTGCTTAAATTGCACACCCATCTGTAGGATCGGAGTAAATTCAAATTTGGAGATAAATTCTATAGAATACCTTGGTATGCTTATCATCCAGGATTGAAACAAAATGTATGAGATTAATGAGAAGGCCATCAACAATGAGATTCATAAAAAAAAAACTGGTCTTCAGTTTAAGAATAGAGATGGTAGAGATGAACCGGCTGTGCAGATAGTGATTTGTCCTCCTGCTTCAATCCCTAATTCTCAGTTTACAACACGGGACAAACAGATATCCAGGCTTGTTTGTGTAGGTGTAGGCAGAGGGTAAAATTTGCAACACTTGAGATTGATAAAAGCCAAGGAGGTCTAAGCCCTCTGAGCCCTGCCAAACGTCAAACAATATTACCATGCTGCTCAAATGAGATGTATTGTTTATGTCATGTGTGTTCCCCAGAGTATCAAGCAAAATGGAAACATATTGAGTTGAATCTAGGCAACCTGCAACCTCAGGCAAAGCTAGAGGGAAAACATGATGACGATCAAAATGAACATAATACAATTTTAACAGAATCTCTAAAGATATGGAATAAGGTTGTCAAGAATTTCAAATCAGAAGGCAACAGAAAACTGTAAATGTGGCCTTCCCGGGTGTCACAGGCAAATCCTGACTGACATCCCATGTGTATTACTAAAAAGTTTAAGAATTTGGTCTTAAAAATCGTATTCCCTTTTTCACCACATCTCATATAAAACAGTAGTGAATGCAAATGACACACTGATGTTTTAGTCATCTGCAACAATTCAATTGTTCTGTGACAGTGTCACTCAGACAAACACTCCTGGATATCTCTTTAAGAGCTTAATAACTGCAAATAAAAAGGCAATTACAAGGAACTTGTTTGAAATTAGACCCTGTAAGGCCAAGAGCAGGGGTATCTTAACAAACATGAAACAAATAGATTTAATTAAGGACAGATACAGTGTCATTAGACTTAAAGTAAAAAGGAAAATTGTGTGAATACAAAAAGAGCAGTGCTTGTTTTGTTTGTCAGTACATTAATTTAACCCTTTATTAGGAACACTTTTATACCGACCTACTCATTCATTTTCTAATCAGCCAATCATGGCAGTGGTGTGCATAACCTGCATTAAATCCTGCAGATTCAGGGCTGGAGCTTCAGTTTATATTTAAACGTCAGGATAAAAAGAGACCTGTCTGAAGGCTGGTTGTACTTCTGAAAGTGTTGATCTCCTAGGATTTTTACTGATAATAGAGCCAAAAACAAGAAACACCCAGTGAGCAACAGCTCCACAGACAGAAACGCCTGGTTGATGAGGAAGGTCAGAGAAGAGCGACCAGGCTGGTTGGAGCTGACAGAAAGGCTACAATGACTCAGCTAACCATAGTCTTTACAGCTGAGCAGGAAAACATATCCAAACTCACAACATATTCAACCTTGAGGTGGATCAAAAATAAAACAAGCTCACATCCGGTCCATCTTTCTGTCAGCCATGAACAGGAACCTGAGGCTGCTTATCAAAATACACAATTGAAGACTGGAAATACATAGTTTAGTCTGTTGAATCTTGATTTCTACTGTGACAGACATGGTAGGGTCAGAATTTAGTATCAACAACATGAATCCATGGACCCAACCTGCCTTGTGTCAACAGTCTGGAGTGCTGCAGTTGTTATACTAATGGTGTGAGGAAAGTTTTCTTGGCATACTTGGCACCATTATATTGATACCAAACCTGAGTGCTGTCACTGTACATTTGCATCACTTTATGGCCTCAGTTCACTACAGTCAACAATTTTGTACGCCCCATCTTGGAATTTCTTTATGTCCTTTATGTTAAGGAAAAGTCCAGTAGAAAACCTTTGAGATGTGGTAGAACAGCAGATAAATGAACCTGGTACTGGATTCAGAATGGAGCCATTTATTGAAAGCCAACACTATGTGACACACAGTGAGGAATATATGAAATGTAAATAATACAGGATCAGTGTCGGCAGTGTCTTTGTGTGTGTAAAAAGTCCATTAACATGACAAAATACTGATCATCACACCTGGGATTGCTCTCAGGTAACAAGTAACAAGTCCATTCGGCCTCTTTCATCTGTCATAGATTACACCACTGGTGCTGCCATATCTGACAACAACCTCTTCCCCACATCCAATGTCAGTTTCACTCCCATTGAGTCTGTCACTCAAACCCCAGTGTCTTCTCTCGATACTGTCCCTCATCTGCATGTGAGCTGGTTGAAGTCTACCATTTGCTTGTCCTCTGTGTCTCCTGTCACATCCATCACTCACACTCTGGACTTCTCTCGAGCCTCTATTCCTCTTCTGTCATGTCTGGTGTGTGACTTATTTTCCACACCATGCTCTTTAAACAAACAATTTCTCCTGTCATGTTATTTCAGTGGGTTTTCCTCTCTTATCCAGGCCTCTTTACCTTCTGACCTTCTCCTGCTATATCCTATCCACCGCAACAGCTTCTCTAACCCTATTCTACCCTTTAGGTAGGCCTACATCCTGCCCCACCACCATTATGTTTATTACACCAAAGATTTCTCCCCTGCAGGGCTATCATCCGCCTTTGAACTGTCATATCTGTTACCTTTCCTCCTGACTCCTTCTCTGCCTTTTTTCTGGTGCTCTTCCTCTTACATGGATATACAATTGTGAGTCAGAGCAGTGCAGTGTGCTGAATATTAAATCCAAAGCCCAGTCAGTTTTTCTTCCTTGACAGAATCTGTTTATCTTGGAGCCACCATCATTTCCAGTGCAGCAGGCTGCGTATGCTCACCTCACCTCGTCCCTCGCAGCCGTTTGATTGTGTTGACAACAGCTGCCTGACGATGGGAGAGTGGCAATTACATTTCACAATGTGTTACTCCCACCCGCGCACCCTAAAGCTTGTCCCCTTGCAAATAACTGCTTTCCCCCAAAATAACCTCCCTTTTTAGCTGTTTCTTTCCCTGTTTTATTCCAGATTGTCAATGTGGGTGTCACTGAGGATGACATTTTCTTTGTTGGCGTTCTCATTTTCTTCACATGTTGCAAGTAACATTTCAAATCATCCAAATGATATCTTAAAAGACTTTCAAGAAAAATTCCAGTATTTGTAACTGTTTAATTGTCATATTTTTGCCACTAATGACTGTTGGTCATGATAACTTTTTGCTCAAGACCTTGTAGCAGAGATTATGGAAATACATGAGACATTGCTTGAGGCAGTATGTGCCAACTACAGTTTTAAATTCAACTCAAACACTTGTTTTTACAAAACATAAAAAGAGAAAGTAATCCCGTAGAAATGTTGAGTGCAGCTGTTGTAGAAAATCCCTTTTCGCTCCATTGTAGAACAACAAGCAAATGTTATCCAAGATAATATTATACAGAAAAATGTGGAAAATCCCACTTGATTTGATAAAGTGCGTAGAACTCATATGAAATATCCTTCTGACCATACATGTACTTTATCATCATGAGGAAAATTGACACTTTAAATTAGACATAAGAAATATGTAAGATGTAGGACAATTAAGATAAACTTCAGGGGGAAACCAGTGGAAAAAAACTGCCACAGGAGCAGGAGGTTTAATCCCAGTTTCAAAAGGTATGTACAGTGTCATTTGAGCTTTTTACTTCCTGTACAGTAAGTCTGTCTGGATGGCAGCATCAGCTGTCAAGGTAAATCTTTTACATTCATTCTGTGACATCCAACACTTACATTAACACCATTTGACACCAATCCAGAAATGATAGAAAATGCGTAGGACGCATGTTTGAGCTCAAATCCACCTGAGGAACGTCTCCATGGTGAATTAAAAGTTTTGCACTTTGTCACACCTCATGGCCACTGCAGAAGTGTAAAATACAGCTTTTGAATATGGCTTTTTATTATCTCTCCTGGCTGCTAGACTCGCTGTTTGTGCTGCGGTCGGTAGAAATGTGAGGGAATGAAAGGATGCTTTGATAGGCTGCCTGTGTGTTGTCGTTCTTCATTGGTATTCTGCACACAGGAAGTGTTGGGTGCAGAGGTTCCTCCCATGCTTTTCTCCTCCAGGTCTCCTCCTTGTCTTTTTATGGCTGTAATTTGCAGTGCCGCTTAATCCTCAATTAACATTTACATTCTTTTTTTAAACATAAAGACAGTACCTCTCTCTCTTTTTTTGGAATTGATTTAATTGGTCCAACCTTAGCCTTCCCCTGCTGTGGTCAGTACAAGCTTTTCGCAGCTTTCAGCATGTGCATAGGAGTAGTAGAGCACCACCTTTTGGCTGACACCATGTATTGCAGTTTGAGATGGTAGACTGCGGCACGGAGAACTTGATGGGCAGATTTCCTGCTGTGCCACTTGAGTGTGTGGGTGAACTGATGCTGTTTCATGATAAGACAGATTGGGAGGGAACAAGTACCCACATTCAGCCAGGGACATCAGAAAACACAAGAGTAATGCACAAAACACACATAAATGATAACTTGTGGCGAGTGTGTCGCACCACTGCGCTCGAAACAAGCAGAGCAGAGAAATCAATGTCCATCTTCTATCTCTTTTTATCTTTGAATCAGTGTGTTTTGTCAGCAGGCAACGCAGCGGTAAGAAGCTTTTATCTGAAGAACTGAAAGAAATGCAACTGAGCTTCTGTATCCTTCTTGCTGCTATATGAATGCATTTCAGAGAAGGCATGGGCAAGAAGGCCATGACCCTTTTTCTCTGTTATGTTTTGATGTACCAGGAAGCACTTTAAGTAATTATTGCAGGACATGTGAAAAGGATTTCTATTTCTGCTTCACACACTAAGTCAGCCCAGATATACAGTATATTATTACACTATCTTGCAACTGTCTCAAATAATGCAAAATACTTTGGTGTATAATGGTGCTGTTAATTGGAGCTTCTGTTTTTAAAGTTTGAGCCGAACCAGCTCTAGAAAACTAAATAGACCCTGTGGTGTATGGGTCATACTTTTTCTGACAGATACCACAGGATTTCATTCCACCAATTAGGTGTGGAACTTAACCCCAACTATCCTGAGCTCATTGTATTGAGCCAAAACCCTGTTGGAGATGAGCGTTAATGTCAAGATCTCTCCCGACCTTTTTGTGCTGGACCTCCTACACTGCTGATGTTAATGGTTTTTAGCTCATACATTCTCTTTATATTTGACTTGACTCCGTGTTTTCACTTTCAGATTGTGGGATCTGGCTCAGAACAGACATGACTAACTTAATTAATCTACAAAGGATGAAATAACAGTGTGTAAAAAGATTGTATGTCAACCAAGTTGAACCCACCTACTGCTAAAAATAAGTGGAAAGTGTTCAGTGTTCTCAAAAACATCAATTTAATATCACGTTTAAAAGATCTTTTAAATGATTCATTGAGTAATTTCACAGTTTCAAATTAATGTTTCTCCAAAAATAAGATCATGTACCATAGTTTCAGCAAAAGAATATCCCTGCTGGTAGATATTTTAACATGTTAAAGAGGCATCCAGTGACTTATCGCAGCATTGTACTTCACTCAAGTTTGGCATAAATTAAAACACTTCTTTTGCATGTTTCTCTCATGCCTTTGTTGCTTTTCCAGGTTTTATTTTCTCCTCTATGCATGTTTGTAATCAATATGTGCCACTGCACAGGCTTCTCTCCATGTGGCAGTCTGCTTATGAGCTGAAAAAGATCCATCTTTTGTTGACATCTGTGTAAAACTGAACATCAATTGTTTGAACATTGCTCTGAATTTATTTACTTTTACAAAAGGATTCGTGGAAAGTATCAGGACTCAACCAGGTCTCAGTGTTTCCTTGTATGGTCCTCTCCATCTCAGTGTATCACTGTTATCAGCTCCAGTGCCCATGGGTGTACTTGGGTCCACTAAGCGTGCTACTTATGGCAGCGTAGGGACCTTTCATTACCACCACATTTCATAACATTACATAGAGTTAATACCATGAGGTGAGGCTGGCACATGGCGGTCATTTCAGCTTATGAACGACAGAAATATCTCAGTGGGACAGACGAATGAGGGACTCACACTTTTATTATGATAAACTGCATGACATTTTAAATCAAATTTGATATTTTTTAATCTCAAAGCGATGCTGATGTGATCGCAGGGAATTGTCCAGATAAGCATTTTAGTTTTCCTTCATATCAGAAAGGCCAGCAGTTACATCTGCAATGTGAATGTTACTGCACTGTATGTTGACTGACACATTGCTTCTATCTATATGTTAACATAATGTAAATGTGTGTGTATGTGTGTGTCTCTTCCTGTAGGCATACCGTTTCCTTGGCATCAATAAGAAGCTGGGCGTGAGTGGGCGTCCAGAGAGACCAGTGGGCTGCATCGGGACCTGCAAGGTAAATGATTTCACCCTTACACACACACATACACATACATATACACATGTGCATACTTACATGTACACACATAGTGTAAGTGAGTTCATACACCATGTTGCCCTGCTGCACAGGTCATGGGTGACCACTAACACAACTCCCACGTAATTGATCTGCATATTTTTTCCCGGCGCTCTGAGGAGTCAACTGCGGCTCAGAAACTCAACACAGAGACGGAACAAAAACTAGTTTCTCTTTTTCAAACATAAAGTACGCATCAGTGAACGCTGGAGAGATTTAGGTGTTTCTGAGGACGAGCTGCATTATCATATGCTAAGCTGCTGCCTGTATGTGGTCTTGGGAGTGTATGTTTGTGTAGTCAGTGTGTGCATGCTAATATCTCTTCCTTGTTTTTTTATTTTGTAGTTTCCCCCAAATGAAGGTCACAGCACGACCAAATAAGTTGAGCGATAGCAGCTTTCTCAAACAAAGGCATCGCCAAACAAATGAATCATGGCTCCCAACGCATTGCTAAGACAATATTATAATGGACCATTTATGGGGAAGATGGCAGACTGCCAGAGGACATTATCATCATCAGTGTGTCTGTACGGGTGTGTGATTGCACATGTGTGTGGACCCCTGTCCCAATCTGTATGTGTGGAGGCGATAGCTGAACCAGTTGTGTGTATGCACTGTGTGTTATCAGGAGTACCGTAGTTGTGTAGCTGTGGTGTGTCCCTTCTATCTTAGGATTGATGGCTTGTTTTCTACGCTGCCCACAATAATGTATACGTGGCTACTTGTGAGCCATCCGTCTTCTAATGCAATGGTGTGTGTGCTTGTGTGTCCCTCCAGATTTATCGTATCCTGGGAAAGACAGTGGTGTGCTACCCAATAGTGTTTGATCTAAGTGACTTTTACTTGTCCCAGGATGTAATGCTGCTGATTGATGACATTAAGGTAAGTCAGGGTCACACTTTCAGCTGAGCCACAGCTCCACAGAGCAAGTCTTCATAGGCGTTTGTGAAAATGCTGCTTTTGTTTGATTGTATATTTTTTCCAAACAACCCATCTTCTGCACTTTACTTGATTGGTTGAACAATATGCTGATGATTGTGTTGGCAGGCAAACATGATCAAACCACAGCTTAGTCCTCTCTCATTTGAAATATTTTTCTTGCAGCTTTAATAATAGGGATAGTGTGACATTTGGGGAAATGCACTAATATGCTCTCTTGATGAAATTAGATGAAAAAACACTGATTCCACTCTCATAAGCACTTATGTCAGGAAACAGTTAGCCTAGCCTGGCTTGTAAAACAGACCGTGCAGGGATGGGGAAACAGCTTACAGTGTTTGCCCAGCAGCATCTCTGGTTACTACTGGTTGTTAGATCTGCACAAAAATCATAATGTAAAAAAAAAGAACAGACATTATTGTCCTCTGCAACGACAGGCAAATAAAAAAAAAAAACTAAAGTATTTCCCAAAATGTCAAACCATGACTGATACCATACAATAGCGGATCAGCTTCCAGCCAGTTATTGACAGTTTTTCTCTAAACAGTTATGAAAGCATCTCTTTCCAGACACTAATCTCCAGCTTCAGGGTTGCCGTAGTAGGGCCTAGATCACCTGTGCACAGCGACATCCCCAGAGCAGTTCATGCTGTGTGTCAGCCCCTCTTTCTTTCTCTGTTTGTCCTCAGAGTCAGGTCAAGGCAGAGAGGACATATGTATACACGCAGGAGCAGAAATTCCCAAAACATGTGTACTATTATATTGTAACATATTTCAAAGTCATGTTTGAACAGTATTATATACTGTATGTAAGTTATAATAAATAAGCCAATGCCATATCTGTACAGGGCCCTGGCCACCTTTCATTCAGACACTAAGTATAAAGTCTAATATTGTTAAACAGAAATAAAACATTTCAGAAATAGATTCAAATATTAGTGAAGCTGTGTATTTTGAATCTTTCCACAAAACCAATCAGTTATTTATTTTGACAGTTTTATGAATGTTGATCCAAAACAAATTAAAAATCTGTTTGCAAGGTGAGTAAATGAGTGAGTTTGGTTGACTCAGTGGTGAAACAGTGGACAGTGAAATCTTTGAACCTACAGTATGTCCATGCCCATGATGAAATGGTGTGTGTGTGTGTGTGTGTGTGTGTGTGTGTGTGTATCTGTCTACAGAACGCCCTGCAGTTCATCAAACAGTGCTGGAAGATGCGGGGACGTCCTCTCTTCCTGGTTCTCATCCGTGAGGATAACATCAAGTAATATATACACTCCATAATAGCTTTTTTAATCTTTTTTCTGTCTTTCTTATCCGCTGATAGTTTCCTCACAGCACTCTCCCCTCTCCTATCTCTCCATACATCACCCTTTATCTTTCTCTGTCTGTCTGAAGCACACAACAAAATGTCTCGACAGTCACACTGCAATTTGGTTCATTTTTTTAATGCAATATTTCTCACTCTCCCTCTGTACCTGTCTGTCCTACTACAAGTCCTATTTATCTTTATAGCAGCAGGGTGCTACTGCATGTGCTTGTTGATTGGGCGATAATGTTTCTCATTTGTATCACTATAGCTTGGCTGGTGGGCTGATTACAGCAATATTGACCATTATCCAAGGAGCCATATGTTAAATGTGCTACAAATGCTTAAACAGCCACACTGCAGTATCTGGAATGAGCCAGTGGGTTCTCACAGAGACGACTCAATAGTCATTAGTTTGCTATTGATCGGGACGGTGACCTGTATGGATGGCAGCAACAGGCCGAATAAAGCAGCGAGGGTTTGGTTGAAGTGGGCCGATTTATAAGTTTTAGCTGTAATGATTTCATACCTGTGCATACACTGATACAATGTGTGGAAGATAATAGTTCAGAGAAATGATCAAAGTAAAAGAAAAAACCTTTATACGAAACATTTTAATTTCTGTGCCACCAGGGGGAGTCGCTTCAACCCAGTCTTAGACATGCTGGCATCTTTCAAGAAGGGCAACATTGGAGGAGTCAAAGTTCACGTTGACAGACTTCAGGTTGGTGAATCTGAAAAATGTTTTCTATAATAATGCAATTAGTCTTTTATTCTGTAAATCACACTATATCAAGAATGCATATTTATAGAAATGTTCTCGATGGTTTGTTCAACATGTTGCCAATGAGTGACTGGTGTGTTGTTATAAAATGACTCAAGTGTGAGATTTCTGTAACAACAGCAAAAAAGCTAAATCAATTTGATTTTCACTAATAAATAAACACAATTTAAATTTAAATTCTTATACAAAACAAGGGCTCGTTCAGAAGCCAAACTGTCACTGTTCAAAAAATGGTTCAAAATACTAAACACAATAAAAAATGCTACACAACGTTGAACGTTCATGTCCCATGTGACCCATTTTCTTGGTATGGACAAAAAGGTGTGAAGCACTCAACACCGGTGTTGTCACAACATACTTGAGTCTTTCTGGTTTTATGTAAGATCACAAGCATTTTTAGCTCAGTCATCAGCTGGACTTGAAAGGTGTAAAACTGCAGGAGAAAATGTCTCAAGGACACATGTATACTTAAGCACCAACGTTATGTGTGCACACATATCCATAAATGTGATACTTCCTCCAATATTGTTGACTTTAATGAATACAAATATTTATTTGACATTTTGTCTACACTTAGCAGATGAATCACTACTATTCTGCTCAATATACATTTTAATAAATAGAATACTGTACTGTAATGTCACTATATATTTGTCCATTACAATTACACCCTGACAGGTATAAATTATATCATAAACCATTTTCTGCCTCTTTAATGAACAATAAACATTTTACTGAGCAGACTGATGGTGTTGCATCAATAGATCTATACAGTCAAATCACTGAATCATTCCAGTGTTACTTCTTTTGTTTTGATTGTTTCCATAAAGATGCCTGTCAGAGGAGAATATGCCATCTGCTCTCTTTGTTGGGCATTACCGCTGTCTGTGAAATAAACATTGGCTCAATATTACAAATGGTCAGACAATGTTTTATTTCAAGGCTTCATCTCTTCCTTTGGTAACAAGCAAAAATTCCCTCAGCCCTTAATCTAAAGTCCTTCCTCATTTCAATAGCAACATCAGTGTTTATCTGTGTGTTGACCTTGGTCTGTCAGATTTTATTTTTAAGGCGGTCTGTTTTTGTTTGCCTTGGAAATTTGGAGCCGGCCGGAGCCTGGACTTCTTTTAAAAAGAGACAAAAATCATTGGGGTGAAGCTTTTTGTGATTTCTAAAAAGAAAAAAGAAAAAACTACACTGGGACAACTTGAATGGTAACTGTAAGTTACCATTACTGAATAGTTTAGAAGTCCATACTGTACCTTCTGAGAAATCTGAATTGGTCACAACACAGCTTAATGAATCAGTGCAAATTTACTGGGCAGAACTCTAATTGTGTCATGAGGCCTGAATTAAACAAGGATATTAAGAGTAACAGATAAAGTGAAAGCCACTGTGCTGCAGAGTAGCAGTCATGGGGTTTAGTGGACCTGCAATGCCTGAGGGGAGGAAAGGTAAACGTACAGGATTGCAAACTAAAGGCATTGACTCTTAATTCCGTTCAGCTTTACTTCATTGTAGCTTCATCAGGACAGATGCTCTTGAAGCTGGTGGAAGGGCCATGAAGTCATTAAGGTGAAGTGATCAGGTGAAGAGGTGCAGAGAGCTGCAGAGAGCTGCCCAGCTGTGAAAGACAGAAAAGTAGCAGGATCAGGAAAGAAAAGGAAAATTAAGCGAAAGGTAGAACTAGAATTATTCTCACAACCTTAACCAACTGCTTTGTCAAACTCATGACAGATTTTCCAGGCTTCTCTGCCAGAGTGTTTGTGGTGTTCAGCAGAGACTTCTTCATATCTATGCCCCCCCCCCCCCCCCCATTTCTTTCTTTTTTTTTGCTTTAAACTTCCTCCTTCCGTTCGCGTGTTTGTTATTCACTTCACAACCAACTCCTACAGCTTTGAAACAATCCTCCTCTTCATCATCTTATGTGGAGCAGGATTGCTGCTCTCCTATATACCTCTTATTTTTGTTTTGACTTCAGTTGGAATGGCTAATATCACATTTAGACCACAGTCCTGTTGATCTGGGCTCTTTACTCCCACACAGCTGTGCTTTTAAATATGCAAACTTTTATCATCGCATAACTGAGTGACACACTCACTTGTTACCACAGCCGTAAACATTTGTAACATTTGAAACATTGAACCGAGTTCACACTTTACTACTGTGCGAGTTATTTGTTATGAACTGCATTATTCAAACTGTTGTTTTGTCGACTGAATCGTGCGGCAAACCTCTTAGTGTTTTATACAGCACTGTCTTAGATTTTGAATTTCTCACTGTTTTCTCACTGTTGCCTCTGCATGTTGCAGCCTTATTGACAGAATAAATCATTAAACATTTGTTTTTCTCATCAACCTCTTTTAGACCCTGATATCTGGAGCAGTGGTGGAGCAGTTGGACTTCCTGCGTGTTAATGAGGCAGAGTAAGAACTTTTTCTAGTCTTTTAGTTTGATTTGTCAGAGGTCAGCGCATTGACTCCTGTCATAATTGCTAAACTTCAGCGCAACTGACATGGACATTTGCTTTGACAGTTTTTCAGGATCGATAGATCAGTTTAGCATGAAATGCCAAAATGTCAAAGGAACATTGTTGCCATTATTCAGTTTTCAAATGTGCATTATTGCAAATGGGAAAAACAAGTATGTGTGTGTAGGATCTCAGAGTTTAAGAGCTTTGAGGAGCTGGAGTTGCCCAAACACTCCAAGGTGAAGAGACAGACGAGTACGCCCAACGCCTCAGACCTGGAGCAGCAGCCGGAGATCAGTGTGGAGGAGTGGCTGAACAAGCCCACCCAAGAGATCATCCAGAAGTTCCATGTGAGTTGAAGGGGCCACAAACACATATAGTGAGATTAATAGCTGCTGTCAAAATTAGTTTTAAATTCATTTTTCAACTAATTAGAAAACACAAGTTAAGTAGAGGAGCAAAACCAAAACAAAGTTAAATACATAACTTTATTTTGTTGCAACATAAAGAGCTGAACTCTACTGGTCAATTCTCCATAGTAATGCAGTAAAACAGATTAGATTTTTTTTAGGTTGCCATCCGATTTGCAAATACACTTTCTCACACTCTCTACACCGTGTCATGTAAATTTTGTAGTGAAGTGTTCTGAAGTCACAGATTGCTAAAATGCATTCACATTTAAAAGTATCATAACCAAACCATTTAGCCCAGACTTCCCCCAACAGCATTAAAATCCTCTCTTTTCATTTCACATACATCAAGACTGCTGTCAAATTTAACTGAGGCAATGCTGTAAAAACCTATTTACCATTATGCATAACTGCTGTATGCACGACTAAGCTCATCTTTGCCTGTGTCTGTATGTGTGTTGTTGTCCAGGACTCCAACTGTTTGGCCAGTCAGGCTCAGCTTGCAGTAATCCTCCTTCGGAGAGAAGGACCAGACTTCCTTGCCAAAGATGGTAAGCAGTGTGTTGAAACTGACCAAGAGATACAACTGCAAGGGAAATCTTGTCATATCAGATGTATCACTACTTAGCAGGTCCACTAAAATCAATATTAACGTCTCGCAGTATCTCCACCTAATGTTTTGCTGCAGTCACTTAGTTCTTTTTAATCAATGCAGATTGAATGCGTAGGCTATTGACCATTTTGTTTGCAGTTAAGGTTTACATTTGGACACGACTGTGTACTGTATGTCTTTGTGGTGTTTTCTAACGCCTCAACACAAAAAACCTATTTGTGATTCCAGAGACCATGATGGAAGAACTGGAGAGGATCTACAGAAGAGCAGGCAGCAGGAAGCTTTGGTCTGATACGCTCTCACACAAACACTTATAATGCACACATTTACATTCATCAATGTGTGTGTACAGATATAAAGAGGATAATTGCACATACCCACAAATCTATATTTTGTTGACCAGTGATCTTGTCAGGCATTAGTTATCAATTAATTGTTTAGTATGGTGTTTGGAGTTCATATTAGAAAACTTCATGAGATGTTAGACTTTTGAGATTTTTGTTGGGGTCCCTTAAACCTAATAACGTTTTTTCAATAACTGTTCTTTCCCCATCTTTCATTCTCACATAACACTATCTTTCAAATGGCTATTACTCAATCTGACCGCATTGCAGGCTGGCAGTGCGCCAGAGTGCTACAATTACCAAGAAGTTTGCCAGCTCTATAGCTCCTCACATCACCACAATTCTGGTGCATGGGAAACAGGTAATGTCCAGGCAGATATGGACTGAAGACGCTGCATGTTTTCCTCCAGTTAGCTGGCTAGCTAGCTACCTTGAGAGCTGTGTGAGGTTCAGCTGCTATAACCAGGGTGTCAACGGAAACAAAAGTCAGAGAAAATAATCCATCAAACTTCCAAAGGATTAATTTTGTGCCTAGTTATTTCAAAAGTAGTTTAATTATTTGGTTTAAATGAACCAGACTCAAAAGAAAAGAAGAAAAAAGTTAGATTTGACTTCTCCCTGTGATAATTAACTGACCAGTAGACACCCTGGGAAAAGGTAGTGTAATGCAGTAGAAGGCCAGTACCTTAGCATTTTGCTAAAATGATAACTAATGCTATCTGTGTTTGAACCACTAGCATAACAAGATGGCTATCTCTCACACTGTCATGAGTGTGACCAAGCCAACTAGGCCAAGCTAGTAGTCGCCTTGACACCAATGTGTACTGGAGCTTGTCATCAGTGTTTGCTTTCTCTCTCCATTAACCATCGCAGATGCTGGACCCTCTCCTCTTCTGTTTTGTTCCTCTGCAGCACCACTCACTGCTCTGAGGCCGGCTGTATACTTCAAATGAAATAATATTTGGCTCGTACATTTGATGCTGTAAACAACTCACTGTTATTCCATTTCTGTCTCGTCTGTGCTCAGATGGCAGAGTTGGTAGCTGTTGTGGGAGCAGAACAGCTCACAAATGCATTATCACAAAAGTAAATAGAAATATTAGAACAAGTTTAACTTTGTGGCAGTAGATATGAAAACAGTAGACACAAAAGGCTCAAAGCAGGTTTTCTAGTTTATATGGATTACTTCAGTTTGAATATGCAGCAACGGCATGAATGAAGCTGTGATTTTAATTTAAAAAAAGACTTTGAGTAGTATCTTATATGCAAATAATGTTAAATGAAATGTTTGGCAAGCTGGGGTCCTCCACTTCGATTGCAAAGTTGCCAAATTACAGTTTTTATTTGTGGTATACTGCCGGCCCCACTCACAAATAATTGATCTAATGGTGTCAGTGGTTATTCCAACGTTTCATGCGAGCGTTTTGTTTTCCCTCTATAGTGGTCAGTGTTTTCTGCGCCATGTGTGATTTGTGTCAACTTGACTGACATGACAACTTTTATTGTACGCTGTTATTAATTCAAAGGGTTTTTTGTACAGAAAAATTTGATTATGTGACAGTAGAGGAGGAGAAGAAAAAAAATCCTGGAGGCTAATTTTCAACTTGGTGTGAAAGAGCGTCAATACGCAGTTCAATTTACTTTCTCATTTACCTAACATGAGCCAGGAAGTGAAGCTTGAAATAGGTTCCCCAACAAAGCATCGGTGGATTGACACCACATCATGCCTTCTAAACATTAAAGCTTTGTTGTCTTTTTGCTCATTGTGCTCAGGATGTGCCTTTGTATTTCACAGGTTTAATCACTGAATAACGCCACATTCATACACACACACACTCTCTCACACACATACACAACAAGAGTTGTCTTCAGCATATAATAATGGAGTCTGTACTTCAGATGATGATATTCATGACCCCCGTTAGTGAAATAACTGAATTACTTCATTCCTTCACTGCTTCTCTGACTCCATATGTATGTGTGTGTGTGTGTGTGTGTGTGTGTGTGTCTATATAGCAACCCCGGCTGTGAGCTCTCATGTGAAGATAACCATAGTTAATGTGCGCTGCTTTTTCCTCATAGGATCCCTGCAGACGAGAGGAGGTACTGTAGCTTGAAGGCTGCAGTGACTCTTGTAGAATATAACAAATTCTGAAATTAGTGAACATTAAAATGTTTTGGTTGAAGCCAGCATCTTTTAATTTTAGGGTTCAGATTACTACAAGAAATTAATTAATGGATAATTAAGAAAAATATTTAATATAAAATTGATGTTTGATTTTCAAAAGGAATACATGTGGGTTTTGTTTTCACTTTCACTCTGATGTTTGGATACTGTGTTAATTGAATTGCTAAAGTGAGATAAGGGAAGCAACTAGCTTCTCTAGCTCTTTCCTCTGAAAAAGAAATTGCCTTTTTATCATGTTAATGATTTTTAAAGTTTAAAAGAAAATTGTTAAATCAAGTATTTGAAAATTGGCAATCATCTTAAATTGAGAGTAAATTTCATACAATGTTGACTCATACAGTGAGTAGCTTACGGCACAGGCTGCAGTAAATTGGAGGAATTGCCTCCACAGCCTTTACAAATTAAAGAAAATTGTTAGTTGTAATCTGTGACAATGTCAAGAATGTTCTTGTGTCTTTTCGCCCACTAGGTCCGTTGTCCGTCTTGCCGCCAGTCTCTTAACTAAGCTAGTGGACAGCCTTGCCCCCAGTATTACTAGTGTTTTAGTGCATGGCAAGCAGGTAAGTGGACCCACAGTCAGCAGGGCCTGGGTAGAACCTAGCCCTTCTTTAAGAGGATTTCTAGGTTATGCTTATGAAAAACATGTCAGGAAATTATTTTAATGTTCACTGATTAGAAAAATGAAATAAGAAATGTGTGATTATTAGCTCCTCGTGCTGTCATCCTATGTTGAGCTGCATGCTTGTCCCTCTCATCAGAGCTTACCTCCATTGTGTGTGTACCTCAGCTGTAGTTGTAGTGAGGCTACTGCGAGCGTGACCTGCATGACCACTAGAGTCCCTTTATGCGCCGTGTCCACGTGTCTAGACACACTCCACAAGCCCATTGATGTATTGTGACCTGGGACTTTTGTCTGATGCCAGTCCCTCATCCAACTTATCACTGGATGAGTTTCAGCGCATCATTTCCTGTCAAGTGTTATTCAGAGATTAGCCTCCTCTCAAGAGTGTCAGTTATCTCGCCTCATTTTTACCCTTCTGAACAGTTTTAGGCATTTCATTATGCCAAAGTAGCTCAAGGTGTGAATCTGCATATAGATTGCCTACCGGAGGGAATGTTCCCCTCAACATGATTGGAAAAGCTGATTTAAAATTTGAGACGGCTGTCTCCCCCTGCTACAATAACAGCTCGGTTGGAAGGAATAAGAGGCACCACCCCATTTAAGTCAATTCTGATTCAGGTTTGATGCTGGATTTCATCAGCTGAAGGCAGAGATAAAAGTGTGTCCTCTCATCAGTAAGATTGCTGAGGTGTAATTTTCATGAGATGGCTTTCAGAGGGGGAAAATACAAAAGAGTAATCTCAGAATCAGTCATTTTTTCCCACTCACTTTTATGTGACTCTGGGAGAGGAGGCCAATTTCAGAGTTTTGGAACAAAGATACTTGTAGAGATTGCACCTCGCAGGAAGTACCGTGTACACATGCGAGTCTGCACATGTACACGTGTCTGTGCACCTGCACTGCACAGATAGAACAAGTGTGATGTGCTGCTGATGACTTTCTGGTGTGTGCATGTGTGTGCGCGCCTGTGTCTGACAGGTGACCATCGGTCTGTTCGGGCAAGAAGAGGAGGTGATCTCCAACCCGCTGTCTCCTGGGGTGATTCAGGGAATCATTTACCGCAAGTGCGCCCCTCAGGGTGGAGAGCGGGAGGCTGTTCTTCAGCAGGAGCTGGTCATCCACATCGGATGGATAATCTCCAACAACCCAGAGCTGTTCAGCGGCATGATCAAGATCAGAGTCGGGTAGGACAAAGTCTTGCTGCAGTGGTGACACACACATACGCGCATTGCTAAAGTTCCTCTTCACTGGTGTTCAAGACATTTACCTGCACATGCAACCTCCATATGAGCATCAGCCCTGACTGCAGTTTTCTCTCAGCCTATTTTCTTCTCTTACCCGACCTAAACAGTGAGAACTTGTAGCTGTCAAATATCTGTCTATACCAATGATTGCTGCAGTTCTCACTCTAAATGCGCAGTGCAGCTGCACGACCGAGACTTTTCAGAATTTGATTGGATCTCTTCTGACATGAGTCTGAGAACACTGTCAGGGAAATCAAAACACCATGTTGGAAGGAATGTTTTGAGCTTATTTACAGTGTAAACTATGAACTACTCATTTCTAAATCAAGAAAATTAGCTTCATCAGCCACATCTGCGCCTTCTGTTCTTGGCTTTATTGTAGTCAGATGCTCCCTGAATAATAATAACACTGTGGAGGAATGCTGGTGACCGTATACTTGTGATTTGTGTGATCGCCTTAAAATCACAGGTAAATGGAAATCAAGGCAAGTGTGTAACTTTGTGCATAATTTAAAAAAAACCTCCAGATGGATCGTCCAGGCCATGAAACATGAGCTGAAAATCCGAGCAGGAGACATGCCCCCCCAGGACATCTACCAAATCTCTCCTGGCGACATCAAGCAGCTCCTGCTGGACGTCCTGCAGCCTCAGCACACTGGCAGGTATTCTTCAAACACACTATTACTCAGTTACCAAGACTATTAATCCGTGCTCTCTCATCCCTTTCATCTCACAAACCTGTCTTTGAAGGCACCATGGCTTTATCTTAATACTTTTACTTGATGCATAATCTTTTTATTTTTTAATTGTTTTATCTTTTGCGCTGTGTTGTCTACATCCATATCTTATTATCTGCTGCTGCCAAAACCCAATTTCCCCACAGGAATTATTAAAGTTCTATCTTATCTCATCTAATCTAATTCACAATTTCCTGTGGCACACTGGCTATCAACATTGTATTGCCCCTGTTTCTAAGAATTGCTTTCACCCTGGTTGAGCCTCAGGTCTTGGCTGAACCGACGTCAGATCGATGGCTCTCTGAACAGAACCCCTCTGGGATTTTATGATCGCGTGTGGCAGATCCTGGAGAGAACCCCCAACGGCCTCGTGGTGGCTGGGACTCACCTCCCACAGGTACCGGCTTCCCCCTACACTGACGCAGGATAGATAGTCTGACCAGCACCGGTTGAAGGTGACACTGTGTACTGTGTGTTACTGTACAGAAACCTGTCTCTTAGAAACTAAAGAGTGTTGCTGAACGTGCTGGTTCAAGAACTAGCTCTACTTCTCCTACAAATGTGGACAGGCACTGTTGCACAATCAACCTGTCAAAATCTTTTTGTCTTTGAGTAGTATGTTACAGTATTTGGTCTCTAAGTACTGTCGCCTGCATGACCACTAGTGAGTGTGGGCCACCAAAATTGCCTTTATTTGATGATTTGTTTTTTTAATCAACATAATTATTATTAACAATAAGACTCAGTTCCCAGTGATCTAGATAATCTGTTTTGGTTTTTTTTGCTGATATTTGGTCTTATTTGTTAGATATTACATGTCACAGTAGGAAAGACTTAGGTTTAAACACTAAAATAAATGATGGTTGAACATTTAATTGTAATGTGAAGGTATTTGTAAGGCAAGGCAAGGCAAGGCATCTTTATTTATGTAGCACATTTCATACCAAGGCAACTCAATGTGCTTTACAGGAGCAGGAGCAAAGAAGAATAAAAAAAGTAAAGGAAAAGAAAATAGATCAAGTTTAAAGTTATTAAAAAGCGCTCAGCTATAAGCACATGAAAAGAGAAATGTTTCACAGTTGGGGCTGATTTCAGTTCTGTTGGTAGTTTGTTCCAGTTGTGTGCAGCATAACAGCTAAATGCTGCTTCACCATTTGTATTGTGTCATTGTGGCTTATTGGAGCTGTGTCAGTAATCCACGTCTCTATTCAACAGACACCCAGTTCCCGACACTTATAAATCTCACTCATACATTGTTAATGTTATTAAGACCTTTAACAACTTCCTCCCACCAGTCAGAATGTTTTACTCTGAGCTCCTCTTGGTTTGTTTTATTGCTGCTTCTGTTTGCCCATTGGTTTAGTTGATATTTTTCATGGACTGGTGTTGATCCTGCATCCTCAGCAACTTAATGTAAAGAAACGTAGATGATGTGACGATTGTTTGTTTACAGTAGGACCATCTACACTTGGTGACATGTATAGATTTAGACTTTTTTAGCTACCTCTCAAAAATTCATTTCAGACCAGACTATGTTTTTCCAGTCTTTACATGTCCAGTGTTTCTGAGTGTAAGTCCACTGCAGCCTCATGTTTCTGTTCTTGGTGACACGAGTTGAACCTGACGTGGATTTCTGCTGTGGCAGCCAATCTGCCTCATGGTGCAATGTGCTGTTGACTCTGCTCAGTTGTGAAGACTGGTTGTCTTAGTCACAGCAACCTTTCTGTCAGCTCCAACCAGTCCAATCCTTCCCCTCAGACCTCTCTTATCAATAAGTTGTTTGTGCCTGCAGAGCTGCTCCTCGCTTGATGTGTTTTATCTTCTTCACATCACGCTGAGTAAAAACTCTTGAGACTCTTTTGTTTTCATCAACATTTGATTTTCACATCAGCAGTTTCCGAAATACTCAAACCCGCTGTCCGAAATCCAACAGTGCAGACAGACATGCACTGCTGCCATCTGATTGGCTTATTGGAAAATTGCATGAACAGGTGTCAAATTGTCCCTGATGAAGGGTTTGATGAGGTTAACTAGCATGATAATATTTTTTTCAGACACACTGACAAAAAGAACTGTGACACCAATTTAAAGGTACAGTTTATGCAACAATAGCTGGATCTCGGACCTACCAAGCAACACAATTACAGTACACACACTCACTACAGCGCCTGCTTTATTTGATTTATTAGTGAGCATGATTAAATGATAAAACATGCAAGAGGACAAAAAAGACAATTATATAAATATAGATATAGTGAATTTTCTGCAGCTGACATGTTTTTTTTTACTCTCACATGAACCTAATTTCTATTTTTATAGCAACCCACTCTGTCAGACATGACCATGTATGAGATGAACTTCTCTCTGCTGGTGGAGGACATGCTGAAGAACATCGTCCTGCCTGAGTACAGGCAAATCATCGTGGAGGTAAGAAGGTCCAACATCACCAAAGGAAGAGAATGAAAACAGATGTGTATGGTTTTCTAAACAATATAATACTGATTTGTCTTGGTCTTTTTGGTCAGCATCACTTACCTCTGTTTATGCAGTGTAGCTTGTCCAGGATCACTCATCTAGTCAGTCAGTAGCAGGTGTCTATGGCCGTCTGGTTTCAGTAAAATTAAAGCTTTTCATTGAAAGAATCCTGGTAACTCTTTTAAAAACTCTATTTCTGATATTGTTGTTGTTTTGTCCATAGTACCTAATGGCCTTGTTTTATCTCCACTGTTTGACTATAGCTGTTAATGGTGGTGTCCATTTTGCTGGAGAGAAACCCAGAGCTGGAGTTTGGAGAAAAAGTGGATCTGGACAACCTGGTGAAGGAAGCCTTCAATGATTTCCAGAGAGATCGCAGCACTTTTGACGGCATAGAGAAACAGGTGAGAGGTTTTTCCTCCCAAGTTGTCAGGTTAACTGATATTATAACATTTTCTCCTTAGAACACAACCTGCCAACCACAAAATTATCTCATCACCTTTCTTAATTGATGTGCTACCAAACTGAACCCAGCTTCCGTTCCAGCTACACACCGATAATTTAGCTAAGAGGTTGGTTTAATTAAAATGTGTTAAAAGGGCTAGGATTGCCATTTTCCAATTCAGTAGAGCCTTGTTAGATTTGTGATATTTAATCCTTCCTGAATTTATAGAGTCAAATTCTCAGAGTGGATTCACACCTGCAAAATGAATCATTTAATACTAAACAGCACTTTTTTAAATTCTTCGCCACACAATCCATCTAACATATTTCCTCTTCTGTGCCTCTGTTTTCTTTATCCCAGGATAATATGGAGGCTTTCTACAACACACCAGCAGTGGGAAAGAGAGGCACCTCCAGCTATTTGACCAAGGCCGTCATGATCCAGCTGCTGCAAGGGGACGTCAAGCCCTGCAAGGACGACCCGTGCTCCGTTAGTTAGATTTACAATGTTTTGACCCCTAATCCCCGCCCTCTGCAGTGTAGTCATCAAATGATACGGCATTGACCGCTGAGTGTCCGTCACATGTATTCAGATAAACTCTCACCTCTCCTGTCCTCCTTCATCACTCCTGCAAGCTGCATTTTTGCCTTGAATTTTAGCCTCAACAACAGCAGAAGCTGTAAACGGAGGATTCAGCTGTCGTACATTAATATGTCTGTTCTCTGCTCCAGGCATTGAAATACATCTAGTCACTAGTCATGATGATGAAAAACAAAATTCAAACAAAACAAAAATTAATCATGGGGGATGGGGGAAACAAACTCACTGTGTGATCACAGTCTAATTTGTTTAATTTATACACATCTTTGTTTTGTCAGACTTTTGAGTCCCAGCAGTGTTTCATATTTAAGTAAATATTCTAATAGCATTATGTTTTGATTAGATGTCACATAACTTGGTAATATTGACATGCTGACCTCCCACCCTTTGTCTGGATACTATCGATTAACTTGTCTGCACTTTGTTCCAGGGTTAATAAACTCAGTAGCAGCATCTCAGTGGTACCTAGAACCAAACTTTACCTCTACTCATCATTTTCCGCAAGTTTTTTGATAACCAGACTATCACTTAGCCGGTTATCCACTGTTATCTTAAACTTTCTCCCGTGACAAGTGTAAACCATCACAGTAAAGACTAATTGAAATAAATAGTTTTAGTTTATCCTAGCTCTTTTAGTTTATCTTCACATAAAAAGTGCAAACAGGGAGGGAACAGCTCATTTGGCTCTGTGCAACAGTAAAAAGGGAAGTGTGCTGAATTTAGCACACAGCTGACTGGTATCAATCTCGACATCATAACATGAATCGGCACATATTTTTGTCATTGTTAGGTGTTGCTCAGCCATCCATTTTATTTTTTATGTGTTGTGTTCTGGCTGTCAGTTATTTAGAAATAACGCCAGCATGAGCTCTGTGGTAAATAAACCAGACTCAGACGTAATCGTTCATACCTCACCAGCAAATAACCGACAAAGCAATTCAATGTGCAAGAGTAAATCAGTCAGAACCAGGTCATACTGTATCATGAGAGATGTTAGCACTTGGCTCCCATGGGCCTGAAGCATGTGTTGCTTATTACCTGAGACAGGAAATGATTAATTCTGGCATTATTTCATATTATTTCTAAAAATAAATGTGTAGGTCTTCATGAGAACTCAGTTTACTCACATTTATGTTGGTTTGAGAACTGCTGCAATAAAAAAGATATTATAAATATCAAGATAAATATAAAATTTTGATTTTTTTTAGTGCGTTATTATTCTGCTCAGAATACATACATGTCAGAGTTGGGTGTTTGTTGTACTGTGTTGAGTTTTTCTTATAGGAACACTATGTCCTCTTTGCATGTGCAGTCTGCTGCATGACAATATGTACTGTTCCCAGTAACCATCGTGAGGGTTTCTTTGAATGTTTTAGGTGACAAAATAGAGTTTGTCAGAGGTCTGTTTTGCACAACAGGGCTCTGCATGACAATGAATGCCGCTCTATCTGAAGTCTTGTGAGCGCGGACTCCATGTTGTTAAATGTGGGCAAAAGAAAAGACTGCTGTATTCTTAGGTAGAAATGATGAAAGACTCACTCTGACTTATTTTAAAGCGTGCCTCTCTGAATACCGTCACTGTGATCAATCTTCCTCACCTTGCTGCTGTGTGTGTGTGACAAGAAGAATTCTAAACTCAAAACTCTAGCTTCAAAAAATAAAGTTATCATGGAAACTACAGCCATGTGTCACATTACTTTACTATCATCTTTGGAAAATCCTTTTCTTAATGTAAATAAGTGCAGCTGCTTCTGGATCATCTTCAACATACCTTTTTATTCCACAGTTATGTGACTGTCAAATACAGACATATAATTACTTCACATCAAGCAAAAAAAAAAATCTCTACTTGGCTAAAACTGCAGCAGAAATGGAGCGTGACTGCCACAGCCCTGTGGGGTGTGTTTGGCATTTGTATCGGATCCTACCAGTTACACCCACTTATGTTGCCTGAACCCCTTATCAATCTGCATCTCACCACCGAGCCTGCGTGTGCTGTCTGCAACGCTGACTAACTGACTGGCAGAGAGGTGGGCGAGAGCCAGAGGAGAAGATAAATGAGCTCTGCCTCGCACTCAATATATTCAAATCAACCTGCGCGCTGGTGAAAGGAGTTCTTGCCTGTCTTGTTGAATAAATCTCTTCTTCACCAAGACGAATCCTAAAGAAATTTGTTTCTCTCATTATTCAGCAGGGGAACTGAAAAAGGCTTTAAGTTGTTTTTTATACGTTTTATTTTACTTTGTTTCTTTGGATCATGTCTTCTTGAGATTTCTGCTCAAACTGTGAGGATCCTAGGGATATAGCACTGATTTTACACATAAAAGTCAGGTACATAATATTATATACTTGACTGAAAAAACACTTTTGGTCATTTCATGGGAAGTGTGGGTGTTTTTTTGTTTTTTTTTAGCATGAGCCACTGATTGATTAATTGATTGACTGATTCAATATCTTTGTTGTTTAACTCCATGAACATTTGTCACTGGCTTATCTCAAAATAAGTATAAAGTACATAGAGGCTACATAACACAACATTCACATTCAAAACATACAACAAAAAATATTGCAAAAATACACATAGCAGCAGATTATAGTAAATACCAGAGAGCACAATTTATAAATATACATTTTGTGTCCAACTCTTTGCTCTATTTGGGTCTAAATGCACAGCCAGACATACAAATGCCTGGACATCATGGCCCCTGCTGTTCAGATTGTGACAGTCCTTTTTATCAAACCGAGAATTACTAGAAAATATATAAAAAAAATAAATTAATAACAATAATAATAATAATAATAATTCTAAATGATACTTTTTACTATTACCTATATAACCCCTGATTATACTCCATCACATTTTAAAAAGTATTCACATGTGGGAAATATTAAGAGGTGATATTTTCCTTGATGTAATGTTTACATGTACATGTATCCTGACTTTTTCAGAGTCTATACTTTATTAGTCCACTAGGATGCAGCAGAGTTCAAGAAATGGGTAATGATAGAGTCTCGGGGTTTTGAGATATTCCATTTTCAATATATAAATCACTGTAATTACACAAGATAAATCACAAAAGACATTGATTCAAATCCATGATCTGTTTCTACTGTATATAACCAGAATCCATTAAGGAGGACTCAGTAAATTGTTTTCTATTTCTTATCTTTTCACAATTTGCTATTATGCACTATAATCAGTAATGCAATCAGATATGTGGTTTGAAAATGGATAAGAAAAGATGACAAGAGTGTTGAGCGGGGAAAAGCAGGAGTTATCTCACACAGATACTGATCAATGGATAAGTCCTTGCAAGTATCATTAAAAACAGAGTTACACTGTGCTGCTCACAGTCAACACACAGTAGCCTACCTCACAAACAAAGGTCATCTCAGCTCAGCTTTGTATCGCTTAGTTGCTCTCTCGCCAAAAGGCACACGAGGTCCAACAAACGTGTGGGAGTAGCTGTTTGGCGGAAAGGAGGGAAACAAGGAAATTCATTAACACTGAGCACTAAACAGAGCAAATATCACAGGCCTTGTGGACATTTCTACGCTATGACAAGACTGTGGACAGGAAAATCAAAACCGTTAGATTAGATTAGACAAGACAGGCTGACAGCGCAGCACAGCGTGTTCAGTCAGCTAACCTGTAAAATAAGCGGTACAACTGAGGTATCATGCTGATAGCTAAATTAACTGAAAATATAGGAACACATTTCTCATGTGTGCTTATCTTTCCCTTCCATATGTTCTTTTCAATTCTTTGACACACACACACACATGTCACATTGCAGCCGCGACCATACATCTCTCTGTCAGCGTGTTGTCAACATGGAGATAACTAAACAGCATCATAACAGATGACACACTTACACGTTATGCTCTGACTGACTGCTGAACACTAAAGATTCCTCTCCCATGGCAACGAGCAGCATCAGCATCAGCCTTCCCACATCTGCATCGATATTACATCTCCTGCCACAAAACAGCAGCAAGATGTCCACAGTCTCCCTGGTCTTAATATGGTTTGAGATGTGACGGCCAGACTGTAGATTAAACAACATTTTAATGAGTTTAGTCTGCAGTGAACTGAAGGGGAGTTTATACAGCTGATCCACAGGTGCTAGTTGTCCATATCTATAAGTATCAGTCAACAGAAAACATTTTAGCAAACCCTGACCCAGAGCATGAATTCTCGTGACTTTGGTGTGACACATGACCATGACGGGATTCCATCTGTGCCAAAAATAGGTCAACTTTGACCTGAACTTTTGGCTGTGACAAAACTATTTTGACCATCAGGCTGTCTGGGTCGATTGTGAATTTTGTCCCTTTTTTGTCTTTGAACTTCCTCTTGTTTGACTTTGTTGCTATTGTATGTTTCCATTCATCACAATTGATGTCCAGTTCAAAGTTGGGCAGACATTAACAATTGTTTTGTGAGATGTTGAGTTGACAGTGACAGTGAACATCAGCACACACTATTTTTGGCTCTGTGAAAATATTGATCAACCACATTAAGACTAAAGTCTTTATAATTATTTTGATATTTGAGCGACAGGATGGAAAAGGAGGTGTCATTGAGAGGGGGCGGATGTGATAATTACTTTAAAGAGGAGGACAATGATGCATGTTAATAACAGTCAAGTGTTGTCAACATAAAAAAGGCAAAAATAGTTGCATAAAGAACAATACACAAAAGCTTATAGGAGTAATATTCAGACCTTTCATACCAGTGGCTCACTGCTCATTACATGTTTGTTGTAAGTTTGTACGGCTTTTTAAAATTGTTATAAATGGTTCGGGTTAGTGTGTGAACATCATTGTTAAACACAACCACTGTTCAAAGATGTTTCTTAAAATAGATGAATATAAACTCTACATCTTTGCTTCACCTGCCATAAGAAAGCAGAATCTTTGTTGACTGCTTCATGGGCAAGTTGCTGGCTGATACTGTAAGTGCTAGTCTCATTCTAAGCAATGTGAACGATTTTAGGTTGACTTTTAGGTTGTTTGATTTTTGCATATTAATTGTTTCCTATTTTTTATTTATTTATGTGGGACATTGCAGTGTTAAGGCACATCTTTCATACTAAACCACTATGCTTAACTTCCATGTGACATAAGGCTCTGGCTATTGTTTTTATTGCTTTGTTTGATTGTTTTCTGCCACGTGTGTTGGGTCCCATGGTTCTATTAGGGCCAGAATCTGGGGCCATGGTTCGCCACTGCTTTTAATATATGAAACACTTTTGTTGCAGCAATTCAAAGTGACTTGATTGTTGACACGAACACAATCAGCACAGCAGCTGGCATTGCTGTGATGATGACATTGCATTAATTTGTATAATTTAGAGAGCTGGTTGTCTTCTGGAGGACAGCACGGCAGCAGTGGATTGTGGTCCACCCAAACAGTTTGCTGCATTACGACACACTGCTGCTGCTGCTGCTGCTGGTGTGGCCCCATAACTTAAAGGGATAGTTCACCCTAGAATGATATTTCGCTCATTATCTACTCACCCTCATGTTGACTAAGGGCTGGAAGAATTTTCAGAGTCCACCGTCCCTTCTCTGAGTTACAGGGGGTCTTGGCGTAGCAGTGCATTTCAATGCAACGGTTGCAAAGGGACACCAGAGCTCTTCGTAAAAAAACACACACAAAAAAACATCCAAATACCTCCATGATGCTCGTATGTAATGTCCGTCTTGTGCTGAAGCCCCAAATTGCGTAATTGTCCCGAAAAAAATTAAATAAGTCTATATTTTAAGCTTGTTTGTGTGATTTGCGCCGGCGTCAGTGCGGTTACTGCGAATCACGCGAGATTTGGACGGACCAGGAAGAGGAGCTTTGAGAAGCTTCCGCTACAAACAAGCTTAAAATATAGACTTATTTAATTTTTTTCGGGACAATTACGCAATTTGGGGCTTCAGCACAAGACGGACATTACATACGAGCATCATGGAGGTATTTGGATGTTTTTTTGTGTGTGTTTTCTTACGAAGAGCTCTGGTGTCCCTTTGCAACCGTTGCATTGAAATGCACTGCTACGCCAAGACCCCCTGTAACTCAGAGAAGGGACGGTGGACTCTGAAAATTCTTCCAGCCCTTAATCAACATGAGGGTGAGTAGATAATGAGCGAAATATCATTCTAGGGTGAACTATCCTTTTAATGTCTGTCAGGAGGAGATCCAAGGTGACACACATCTGTCAACATCTCATATTAGAAATGGCAACAAGCCCAGGCATATGCATATTAAACACACATACACACACACACTTTGGATGGTAAGCTGTATTTTCTTTAAACAAAGTTACAATGTGACACAAAAAAAAGTAATTCACATTGTGGAGCAAGACTTTGCCAAAAATACTGATTTCAACATTAGTACATTAAATTAACTGGAAACATTTATTACAGTATGGAGCTGATGTTTTACTGGGCCCTGTAATTTTCATCATTGCAAAAACATTAAAATAAAACATGTGAAAGGATAAATATGAAGGTGGTTATGTGATGAAAACAGTGTTCCCTATTGATACATCTCCTCTTGTCCTAACCTGACTCCAGCCTTCACTCCAACCAATCGTGTCTTGTGGCTGTTTTACCAGCCTTACCCTCATCATTACTAGGTTCAATTTAATTTTGCAAATTGTTACACATTACCAAATACGAAATGGCTTTGTAGGAGGCAGCACATTTAGGAAACACTCTTGTGTTTTGAGACTCCTTAACAAACAACTGCACATTTGAGTACAAATCCATTGCCTAATTTCTGGGAAACAAGCTCAGTGTCACTTTCAGCTATTTTCTGCAAAGAGCCTGACCAAAAATAAAGCATCAAAGACATGTATATCTATTGCTCTTTCACAATTGTTAATAATACTGACACACAAGTTACAATTACGTCACACAGATAAAAGCACACATTTTATATTACCCCATAAAGAAGTTCAATCAGCTCCCATTGATTCTCTCCACAGTGATTTCAAGCCTGACTGCCACTACAAGCAGTTCACTTAAAAACACCAGGCTATTATAGGTATTTTGTGCATATAACACATGCACCATGGTAATGATGATTATGAAAATGATTAACATCATGATGAACACTCACACTCAAGTCCTTTGATAAATGCAGAGAACAGACACTATGTGAAAAGATGCTTACGCACATTCAAGTGAATGGGAAAACAGACTCAGACATTTGGCCCCCACTTTATATTCCCAGTGTGTTCTGAATGCACTGCAGGTCTTACACATGTACAGAAGTGTGAGTAAAGTGAGGATGACATGTGTTACCTCCCTGAAAACTAAGTCTGCTCAGCCAGCAAAGCAGTGAAATAAGAGGTACGATAGAGGTACGTATAACGCTGACAGATAAATGGACTGAAAATGTGGGAAAAAGCTTCTTAGATGTGTTGGTTTGTTTCTAGAATAAATACAAAGAGTTTGGTTTTACTCCAGGAGCTGCAAGACTTTCAACAGATGAGGAAAAATGGCCAGTTATCTTAATAAGTGCACATTTTTGACATAATGTACCTCTATGGTGTTGGACGGTGTGTTGTCTTCAGAACGACCTCCGACCATTCTCTGTATTTCTTTCATTTTACTTTCTCTTTTCAACCTTCTTTTAATTTTTAAAAAGTCAAATTTTGTATTGTTTGCATGTGTGTGAATGGACTGTGTGTGTGTTGTCATGTTTGCTAAATGGTTTGTCTCCAAATGCTACCCTTTAAGGAGGAATTTAATACTTTGAATTCAACTCAGAATCAAAACTGAGGCTTGGCTTGAATAGTTTGGTGCTGGGTTGATTATTCTGCAATGATTTGTATGAGAGCAAAACGTGCAAGAAGAAATACTGTATGGGTAATGTACAACAATACATTTCTGAACAAACAAAGAATGGGTATGATAATGACAACAATGATGCTTACAGTGATCAAAGCATTTAATTTGGACATAGGACGTTGAAACAAATCCTGCATGTTTATATGAAGACTATATCAGTGTCTTAAACATAACTTGTCTCTGTATTGTGAGAAAAGTTTACCTTTAGACATATAATTTGGATTGTTAATGATTATGTGAAACCATCTTTCACTTTTAGACACAGAATTTGACTAAAAGCACCATTAAACAAACTTACCATGTCAGATTGAATCCTGTTTGCAGTGTGTTTGTGTTTTAATGGTGGTTGAATTCAAAAGGGAGTGTGTGAGATTAATGACAGGGAGAGCAGATCCTTCCCTTCACATACTCCCTGACTCCCTGTCTGGGTCTTGAAGGAGGCAACTGTACTGTAGGTGAGATTAATATGAACATACCAGCACCACCTTTCAGTCTGGACATTTCCCAGACAAGTGTTACCCTTCCTGGGTGAAATCTGACCCAAGACGGGGTTAATGCTTTCTGCACATTGACAGAGGAGGACAGGAGGAGGTGAGGAAGGAAGGTGGAGAGAAATGGAGAGGAGGACATGGACGAAGAGATGTAGTCGAAGGAGTAGGAAATCTAGTAGAAGGTGGCAGATGTGTGGTGTGACAGAGGGATGATGCAGGGTGACGGGACTATTGAAAGAGAAGTAGGAGGAAATGAAAAAATAAAGAGGAGGAGGATGTGAAGGACATTTATGTCCAACCTCCTGTGGTGTCTGTATCTGGGGAGCAGCAGTGGGTCCAGACATAAGACGATGGGAAATCTGCAAGGAGAATGGGGGAAGTACCACAGCCCCTGACCCTGTCAGAGAGAAGCCCCTCACAGCAGGAGGTTGACGGAGAGGGAAAAGGAGAGGAGGAGAAGAGAGAATTCAAGTCAGACAGAAGCCTGGAGAGAAACCCAGCCTGCCCGTCTCTGAGTCGGGGATGATGTGCTCAACACAACGGAGTGCTATAGTAAATCATACGATGAAGAGAAGTGAAGACTAAGGTGCCCGAAATGTTAAGGAGGAATCTAATTCTATAGCATTTTGTTTGAATGATACGTCAGTGGCCAACTCCATCTGTATTCCTTTAGATGGGCACAAAGCCCATGTTCATTTCAGATCTTCTGGAAGAGCTGTGCCCCGGGAGGAGTTCAGGGTTCAGTGTTTTGCCAAAGGGCCTTTTGGCAGTGATGGTTGGCACCAAGACTAGTCATCCTCACAACAGTCTATGTTTCTGTTCAAATGTGCTGTTTTACAAGAGTTTCCATATTTCACTCGATATATTTTATGGGATTTATCAGAGAAAACCCCCGAAGCCGAATCAGATTGAATTCGTTTTTTCATGTCAGTGTATGAATAGAATTAGCTCAGCTTAATGGTTGTCTGAGAGTTATTTCTTCCATTTATCTTTTCAAATAGACATGCTGGGTCTGACCATGGTGTCAGTCTCAGTATCAAGATAAGTGCCTTTGAAACATTTATAAAAATTACTCATCAACATAGCTTATCTCTTCGGGAGAGTATTTTGTATTAACATGGACAGTGGTTCAGTGGTCAGCAATGACGTGTCATGGTAAAAAGGTTCTGGATTCAATACCCAGGTGTGAGGCCTTTCTGTGTGGAGTTTGCATCTTCTCCCTGTGTCTGCATGGCTTCCCTCTTGGTTCTCCAGCTTCCCCCCACAGTCCAAAGACATTCACATTGGGTTGATTGGCAACTCTAAATTGCCTGTAGGTGTGAATGTGATTGTGTGAGGTTGTTTGTCTCTATGTGTCAACTCTAAAACAGACAGCCGACCTGTTCAGTGTGGACCCCACCCTCACCTTCTGCCAGCTGTAGCTACTGGATGGATGCATGTGTGAAATGTTAAAGCTGTTACTGTTGAAAATTGTCACTCAACTGCAGTTCCCCTGCAAGTCACACAAACCTACTGTTGTGATTCAGTCTCAGCAGTTTCACAGTTTCTTTTCCAGCCACGGCAAGCAGCTGTCTTCAGCTAAAAGAGAAAAGAAGGGGGGGGGGGAAAGGAGTTGTGACTCTGTCAAACATCAGACAGAGCTAGAGAGAAGCTGGTCAAAGCAGTGGAGCATTTAGCAGCTAAAGAACCAGATATATCCCTTGGGAATTATACAGACAAAAACATAACTAACAGAAAATGAACGATGGAATTAACATCTACCGTGCCAGGTGGCAAGAAACACATCACATCCTCATCTGAATATTAATGCTGGTGTGTTTCTTCTCACTTCACAAATAGGGTAAGTTCCTTAATATATTCGCTGTATCAACTTTATAATGTAATGTGTCATTATTGTGTGCCACTCTGTTATTTGTGTCTGTTAATGGCTAGAAAAGGTAAAGGTGTGTATGCTGTATGCATTCTAAAGCACACACACTGCAACACATACTGTAGCTGTACACGGGGACCTTTGCCCTTCGCCTCTTATTTTAGTAAACCTCACCTCCGTCTACAGTATGTAAATGCAGGCTATGCTACTGAAAACCTCCCAGAGCAGCTGCTTTACTTGCTGTGGTGAACATCTGAAAAAGGGCAACTGAAGTGTCACCTTTTCCAGAGGTAAAATAGCCGAGCTTACCCTCTGACCCATGTGGTCAGACACAGTGTTACAAGTATGCCTGTAGAGGAATAGATGGAGAAGACAGTATGGCAACATGGGTCAAAGTCCAAGTCTTTTTTTATGCAGTGTTATGAGTTCTTTATTTAGAATATTGTATAGAATAGAAATAATACTATATATATATATATTTTTTTTTTCAATTTCTCTCTCTCTCTCTCTCTCTCTCTCATCTGATGATATTTGAAAAAAAAAGACTGGCCCAGGTCCTTCAAAAACTGTGTGCAGGTGTACCTACCTAGAAGAATTGATGCTGTTTTGAAGGCAAAGGGTTGTCACACCACATATTGATTGGATTTAGGATTCTCGTCTCTTTATTCTCCGCTTTGTTAATTGATGATGTTTTAGCTTTTAGGCAGGTGTGGAAAAAAAGCTGAATGCTTTCAAAGATGGAAGTGGCCACACCATCACTTCCAGGACTTCCGGGACTTGTTGTTCTTCTTTACACTGATGATAGTTCTATGACACTGGCTGAATGTTTGGGGTTGTTGTGAATAAATCACTGATGGTATTGCATGATGGATAAGCATTCTGACTTAGCAGCATTTTTTCATGCCTGCCTAAAACTTTTGCACAGTACTGTATATATATAATTGCTCAGGATTTTACACCTAAAAAAGTACCTGGAGCATAAAAACAACAAGAAAGATAATAATTACATACAAGATTAAACGAGGTGTTGAATGTGTAATGCCCTGCAGGCAGAGTCCAGTCCAGTGTGCTCACAGTGGGAGTGGTTCTGAAATGAGGGACCCTGCATCCCCCACCCCCCCACCCTAACTGTGGAGTAAGGCTGCCCTATAAATCAGTCTCGCCCTGGGGTAGGATGGGCCGTCTGCCGAGCTATCTGTCTTCCCCAATGCCCACCAGGAGGGTGACGAGCTGCTTCAAACAGCGCCACATCTGCTGGTGTCGTGTTGATGCTTGACCAACACAGCTGATTATAACTCTTTTACCTTCACTTCTCCTCTTCCTCATGTCACCTTTACCTCTGCCTGTTAGTACATCCATTTGTCAGGATCTGACTGACTGCCCATCTCAATGCTACATTGTCTGGCTCCTTTACCTGCCGCCTGGCCGTGTTCGTGTTTGAGATGAGATACGAGGACATTTTACTGATCACTGTGGCAAACAGTAACAGTAGGGGGAAGAAGAAAAGAGGGATCCCAAGTGAAAAAATAGAACAAAAAGTCAGATACAATGAACACCCTCCAATCCAGTAGCCTACTCGCTTGATGTTTTTGATTTAAGATCTTGTTTATGCTGGTATCTTATTTAGGTATCCATTAAAGTCATTGATCATATCAATATTGCAGGTTTAAAGGCCCAGTTCATATTTCTCCTCGTGCCCTCATGATAGATCCTGCTTGATGGGACCACCACCCAAATACCTGGGATCTAATATATAATTGAATCTCTCATGTTATTTGTCTATTCTGCAGCTGACCGGTGTACTGTGACTCTGTCCATGGAGGACAGGAAAAAACAGAGATCATGAAAGCATCCCATTACAGTAAAAACAGCATCCTCTGCCTGTATACAGACTAATGGTTTGGTTCTTAGCAGTACGAAAATAGGCCACAAGATGGAGATAGACACCAACAAATTGACAAATGCAGATTGCCCATTACTGTTTCATATGGATGCAGTCAAAACAAACAGTTAAGACTATACACATGAACAAAAGATACATAAAGACAGACAATATAGATTAAAAGAGTCATATGAATGAGATGAATCACTGAATAATGGGTTTATGTATCAAAGCTTTTCTCGGTAATGACCTCACCTGTGAATACAATTTGATTATCATATCAATCCACAATCCCTCACTTATAGACTCTGCAAAATCATCTCTAAATGTTTTTGTCTAAGGACCTTATGTATGACACACAAAATATCACTGCATAATATGTTAGTGTTACATTTTGGAGAAGAAACCTTTGTCATTTGTTTTGCTCAACAAAGACAAACAAACATCTAAAAATCCTTGTCATACCACTGTAGAACAACTTTTTCTCCATTTTGATTTCTAGGATCAGCTTGTAATTAATTAATGTTCTTTTGCTGCAGCATGAACTGCTGTATCCAGACTGTGGTTGACAAATTAATGCAGAAACAGCAATGAACATTTGGACAGGCGTACAAGTGCAAACATGACCTGACTGTGAGCCAGCACAGAGGATCTGAACTCAACTGCATCAATAAATAATGAATAGCAAATCAGATGCCGTTGATGCATACCCTAAATTTTTATTTTTTCACCCAGATAACACTTTTATTTGTCCTTCAGTCCTCTCTTGATATTGAGTGCACGTGTTGGAATATCAAGGCAAGAGGAGGTGAGGAGGGTATCCAGTTTGGACCTCAGAATCGACTCTCTCTTTTTTGCAGACGATGTGGTTCTTCCGTCTTCAGCATACTGGAGCACTCAGTGGTTGTATGGATTACCTTGGACAAGTCTGTGTGGAGGGAATTGACGCCTTATGCCTTATGCCTTATGCCTTATGTATGAAATTTATATCAGGAGCACAATAGCAGACACTTCACAGCACATGGAGAATTCAAACCAGCTTCTCTACTTGGAAATATTGTATTGCTCCCTTTGCGCTGGGAGTAAACCGCTGCTTCAAGTGAGGGAATTTGAGTATCTCTGGGTCTTGTGTGAAGGTAAAATGGAGTGTGAGATCAACAGGCAGCTTGGTGCACTGTCAGCAGAAATGTAGATATTGTACTTGATACTTGAGATGGAGCAGTAACTGAGCTGTAGGGCAAAACTTTTGATTTACCATTCAATCTACACCTGCGGTCCTGAGCTTTGGTAATGACTGGAAGAGTGAGATCATAAACATGAGTGGCTGAAATGAGGTGGCTGCATTCAGACTTAGAGATAGAGTGTCACTGCTCCTTTGCATCAAAGAACCAGTTGTGTTGGTTTACTGTAGGTATCTCATCAGGATGCCTCCTGTATGCCTTCAATTCAAAGTTTACCAGGCATGTCTGACTGGCAGGAGACCCCATGGGAAGACCCAATGTTTTCATCTGGCCATGGAGCGTCTCCGCATCCCCCAGGAGTGCCTTGAAAAAAAGGGGGTCTCTGTTTTCCCACTGCACCAATAACACTGAAAAACAGAGGTGATAATAAACCATGGAGAATGCAGTTGGTTGAGCATGGTCAAAGAAATGGATGCATTACTGTAAATTTCACTGAACCCTATCTTACTCTGCTAACTGAACTATTATCAAAAGATGGGCCCACAGCCTTTTAGGTAGGGATTCACATCCAGTCAACAGTAAAACACTAAATAGGGGACTGAAGCTGAGTGAATGATCACAGCTTGTAGCTTGTATACAACACTTGTTACATGATTCTGTATTCCTGTTCAAGTAAAACAGTGCCTTGGCAAACTGATTAGGTGTCTCATCAAGAAGCTGATGATAGATTAAGTCTTTTCTGCAATGGAATGAATGGGGGGCGGACTAACATTTGCTTTCCTCCACAGAGAAGACAAGGGAATAACAAAATATACCACATTTGCATCTATTTCTGCCTGAACGTTTTAAGTATTTTAATTTCCTGGTCCTGTGCACCCTGAGAATTGTCTGCTGCTAATTGGTTCTTTAGTGTGTATCAAAAGCGTAGCTGCTGTATGTGTGCTCTAATAACAGCTTCATTATACACTGGTTCTTTGCAGTGCACTTTTGTTGGCTTACAAAGCACTGTTTGCCAACAAGGGTGGCCTTGAGGCAACGGGAATGCGATGAATAACTGATTAAAGGGCCGTGTTTACACTCGGGTTGTACAGCTGCCTGTACACTGCCAACACTGTGCAGTCTTTTAATGAAACTATACCACTGAGTGAAAAACTAATTAGAAATAATTCTGTTTCTTTTTCAAAAGCTTGAGGTTTCTACTTGAGGATGCTGCCTTTTCTGCACTGTGACCTGTTGTTTTGTGTCAGCAGTGCAGAGAGGAATGGTTTCAGGCTCATACATACACCAATGAAATGTTAGCCAAGATCCCTCCTTGCAGTGGGGTAATAATGCTATTGTAATTGTTGTAACAGGCAGACATGAGTGCCTTATGCAGGCGAAGGGAGGCAGCTGACATGTGATATGTGATGCTGAGCCTTGACAGATGTTCAGAAACACGGGAGTGACTGTGTTTGAGAGTCCTGACTCAATGTTGCAGATTGTGGAATATGAAATATTGTGCTTGCGTGTAAATATGAATGTGTACATATTCTTTCTGGGCCACTGCAGACTACATGACATAACCCACCACTTTGTCTGTATAGCCACGGCATCTTCATTCCCCACACAATCCAGCACTCCTGCTAGGGGCTTGGAAAAAATACAGACCCATACACAGGTGAATGGTGGCCAATGTAAGGAGAGCAACATGCTGAGAATAAACAGAATCTGCTGGCAGGAATCTAAACGTATCCTCAAATGAGCTCCAGGTGGACTTTATAAACTGGCCTGATAAAGATCAAATCAGATGATTAGACTAAAGGTGGAGCAACACTCTTGGCAGTTCAGTCTTTCATTATTTTATGTTTGTGTTGAACAACACTTTATATGTTTTCCACTAATGTTTCTTTGTCAGTGATATTGTGTTGTGTCTTGATGTGTTTAGGTTCTTGCACCATCTCTATTTGTAATCCACGACGGCCGGTTGCTCATCAGTCTAACAACAGGTGATGGTTTTGTGTCTGCCATTGAATGGATGAGGGCTGGTGATGCACAAACCCTTACACACTGATTTGAAGCATTTGATCGTCTTTTTAAGTGTCTACAAGTGAACGAGGAGCATGAGAACTCTTCCAGAGGGGCAGACTATGAGCCAACAGCTGCTGAGCCAAACTCACTGCATATACATAAGTAACCTCTGTCTGTGACTCTACTGCAGTAAACAGAAATCCTCTCAGTTTTTGAAGTGGCAATGACTTCTGGCTGGGGATGGTTAATGGAAACTAAAACAAGAAATAAATGTGAAGAAGTTCATTTTTTGCACTGTGAACTGTTCAAATTCAAATCTGCGACCTATGAATGAAATCAAGTTATTTTGTTGTGTGTGAACTGAACTTTGTGCTCAAGCTTTTAAATTGTGAACTCGGACAACCCTGTGTAGGTTGGTGGTGTGCACGACTGCGCGTGCATGTGTGGGAAACCTTTCTATCTAGACACTTGGGGCAGAAGAGGGGATTTCTCTTATCCAAAGGGGATGTGGACAACCACAGAACTTCACACTTAAATTTGATGGTTTCTCAGATCATGTTTCTTATTCATGAAAGAGTGAAGCCTTCAGATGACACCATGGTAGATACTGCCTGGGAAATCACAGGAAAATATGGAAAACACAGTACACATCACATGACAAAAAACATTTTGAAGATACATTTTGAACTCATCAAGATAGGTTTCCTTACAAATAAGTTGCTACCGTTTTTGTTTTGATGTCTATAAAAATAAATGCGGTATACTGTATATACTGTATGTGTACTGGGAATGTTTCCTTGTGTGTATATGCCAAATATGTGCGGCACATATCGGCCTGTGAGGTGCGGTGGGTTAAATGATGGAGACTGCAAATGCTTGCATTTGTGTGTGCGTGTGTGTGTGTGTGTGTGTTTATGTGTCTGAGATGATGAAAATTGCATGGTTTGATGCTTGGTGTGCTGGTGTGTGGGAGGATGTAAGCGGTCATGCTTGCCAGAGCACCCTCAATCCATGTAACCTCTCACTGCTGGCTCTCCACCTTCAGCAGAACTTTTACACAGAATATCTATTCCACGTTTCCGAGGCCAAGGACTTTGCAAAAGCTCATTATTGTATCTGCTCTCTGCTAAAGAAAATTAGCAGAAGACCCGGAGCAAAGGATACGAGTCTGGGCGTTAACACTCCCACTGAACAAACTGATCGTTAAAAAAAAACTGTAAACAGTCATTACCTCGAGCGATGATTGAGTCATAATTTTCACAGGGATTTGAGGAGATATTAGGTGGAAGTCTGGCATATTTAAACTCAATCCCTGGTTACAGTGAAAACAAATCTATAAAAATTTGAAAACTCAGTGCTGCGCGCGCGCGCGCGCACACACACACACACACACACACACACACACACACACACACACACACACACACACACACACACACACACACACACACACACACACACACTAAAAAGGGTTCCCCATCAGGACCCAGCATGCCTTCATGTATACAGTAATTTAATAAGGGTTGCTGCAGGCGGCAGCTTAGTTGAAAGGAAGAGCACTGATTTGGAAGAAAATTCCTTGTTGTGTTAGATGTAATGTATTAGTGAGCGTTGCGAGATACATGTTCAACTTGAAACTTGAGCTTATAAGTTACACAAACACAGGCCGCTTTATGAGGGAGTTTCAGGCTGAACTCAGCTTCTTCACTTCCTCACATTTAAGACTGGGGAGTGAACAGATCAGGCTGCTCACATCACTGCTGATGCATGAAGGGCTGCACAACCAAAAAGTGACCCTTCAGCTTTCAGGTTTGTGTAAACCTCTGACTGAAAGACAATCACCTGTTGAGTGCACAGCTGAGGTATAATAACTTCTTTAGTATAGTTTTAGTGTTTTCCCTGATTGATCTCCACGCTGTAATAACAGAAAAAACTTTCAGTAGCCTATAACAGAATGTGTTATTCTTTTTCCAAAATGCTGTACTTCCTGATCGAAGTAACAAGAAGTGTAAATGCAATGTGAGTGTATTGCTATATGCATGGATGGGTGGAGGACAGCTCAAGAGCTCACCGGGTTTATTGTTTTGCAGACAACAGCGACTTTGTTGCCATCATCCTCACTTCCTGCTAATTCAATGATGTTGTTTATTAGTTTAAAATCTATATTGAAAGGGCTGTTAAGCCAGCTTTCCATCCAGATTTAATTTAAATGCAAATTTTAAATGGCTTTCCATAAAATAAGCAAACCACAACTGGAATTAATGTGTGTTTCCATCCACTCCTGTTGTGTGGATATTTGGAGCTGAGCACATAAAGATAAACAGTTGGGTGCCATTAAATCATCACATGAGAAGAGAGTGTGACAAAATATTGTAATTAAAATGATTACAGTCAGACCTTGAATGCACAAAACTAATGTGGAACACATGATAGAAATATGGCTGATGTTTATTTTATCACACAGTTAACACCAGTGTTTTCATCTGCCACACTTTATTCTTTTGTATTATTATTATTATTATTATTATTATTATTATTATTATTATTATTATTATTATTATTATTATTTATAGCAGCACTGGTATGAAAAGTTTCTGTCAAGAGCCTCATGGATGTCATGAAGAAATGCACATTGTCACATTTTTATGGAGTGATTGAAAATGCACATAAAAACAGATTATTTTCAGTTTCTACACATCTGCATTTGTCCATTTTTGTAACTGCGTTGCTAATGAAACAGCTAACAACATTTGATTGCCCCAAATCAGATATCTTAAAATAGATGTAAGAACTGCCTTGGCAGACATCTGTGAATCTGTGCACTTAACATCTTTCTGTTTTCGTCATCATTAATTTTCTTGGCAACATAATGACTGAAAAGGACCTACTGGTGTTAACAATTCATTAAAACTGATCGGGCAGAAAAACAGAAGGAAGTGTTTCCTGTTTATTTTTACTTCTACACAGTATGTATAATGTTCTTGTGTGCGTCACTGGCATGTAAACAAGCACTAGGCCGAAGATGATATAATGTGTTATGCTGTAAGAGTGTGTTATTTAGCTTCCACGCTGCGAATTCAAAGCAGAGAGATGCAGAGATTCAGCTGAGCAACAGAATGACCTGTCATTCAGTCCAATCAGGGCGGAAAATTGAGAGACAAGAAACCCCTTCCCTGGTGGACTTCCACCCCAACACACACACACACACACACACACACACACACACACGCACACACACACACACACACACACACACACACGCACACACACACACACACACACACACACACACACACACACACACACACACACACACACACACACACACAATACCCCCTCCAACACAAGCACACTCGCACACTGATGATGACTGGCTTCCTGTGGCCCTGGCAACAGTTGAAAGTGGTCGGCGAGATCAGACGAAACGAGTTAGGCCTCCATTGTAACAGATGACTAGAGAAGCCGTGTCACCACTCTGAAGCTCCCTGCAACTCCGCTGTGGGATGGGTGGGGCTTGTCAAAGGATGAGCTCATGTGCCTGGCTGTTGCTCTTGTTGTCATTATTTACTGTTGCTGGCGCTTGGTTGCTGCTGTCATGCAGCCTCTTTGTGGACAGAATGTGCACAGATCAGAAACCATTAAAAGTCTATGAAGCCGCTGCTGTATGTGTCACAGTCAGAGACCATTACTGTCAAGTTTGCCTCATCTTTTAGAAGTCAGTGGCTTCTATTGTTAAAAGCTTCATACTGTTGCCTTGACTAATGTTGTCATGTTGAGCACACTGTTTCTAGAGCAAGTCTGTCTGTCTTTTAGTGCCATAAATTGAAAAACTAACATAACTTTACACAAACCAAACATAATGTTTTCCTAATCCAGATATACCACATAATGACCTGTAACTAAAACCGCACAGTACCTGCTCAGCTCCAAATAGCAGGCACACATGCATGACTCTAAATGAATGCTAATGATCCTCTGTGTGTGTTCACTGTGTTAGCCAGCCACCTATGCTAACATTTAACCATTTACATTGTCCCTAATGCCGTGTTTCCACTCCGTGGTACCAGCTCGACTCAACTTGACTCTACTCGCCCTTATTCCATTAGGTAAAAGTACTTAGAGTCTAGTACCTGGTACTACTTTTCTGGTACCACCTCACCCAAGGTTGCAAACCGGGTAAAGAGGTACGAAAAGGTGACATGAAAACACATCAGACCACTGACTGGTCGAGATTCGTCACTGCGTAATTGCGTCATTACGTCATCAATTAGCGGTATGCATGGAATATCCTAAAAGCTGTAGTTTTAATATTTTTTCAGACCAGGAAGTAACCATTTTGACCCCCAAAATGTGGTCAATTTATCCAAATATAGCCTTTTTGTAAATTTGTAGGTTCCATGTGATAAGATTAAATGATAGTCAGTTGTAGGATTACTGAGTAACATGCATTAACTTGATCTTGCCAAATCAGTAGCAGTCAGCCTGCATCAACAAATGGAAACTGTGTTATGACTTGTTTATAACTGTTTATCTATGGTTGTCATTGATGCCCCCAGCATAAACCATCCAGACCAGGGGCTTTGCCAGCCATTAAGCTCTGCTAAGCACAACTCAGTCTGAACTGACTTTCCTTTTTCTTGTGTACTGTGTATATGACATTTATACTGGGGCACAGATCATTTATACTTCGGCTCTAGCCCCAGTAAAATGGGGTCTGGTGACACCCCTGATCCAGACGGTCCTTTTGCTCTTTTTGTTAATTATTGTTGTTTGAACTAGTTTCCCTCAATCACTGAGCTAACAGTGATAAAAGAGACCAGTGGCTATCATTTTATTACTCATTTAATTGCTGACTGACCATCAACAGTCGCATTTACCAGTAATTTACACCTAGTTTCAGTAGAAGGCTATTATCCAACATGTGTATGGTTTGGCTGTGCATCACTCAGAACAGTCAGCCAATCAGAAGAAGGGGTCCTGAAACACATAGTATACCTTTATTGATAGCAAATTAAGCTGCTTACTGTATATTCTCTGTCTCTGATCACAGGCCTCTTAAAGCGGCCAGAATAATGTGGCATTGTCACATTGATGGCTATATTGTCCTTGCTAACAGCCCTATGAAAGATTATTACGAGAAGACCTCTGTTTTCCCTCAGCTGACTTGGCTGTAGTGCGTATGAATGAGCCTCATACTGATATTAAATCACTTTCAGCCCAGACCACTGCAGAGATTAAACCTCCCACGAAGTAGCAAACCCCTAAGTCCTCAGTGTTTCTCTTCAACAATAACTCACTGAACATCCTCTGAATTCCCCTCACATCTGAATTAATTATTAAATCTGTCACATATTTCACACCGACTGAAGTAATGACAAGATGAAAAATGGTCAACGTGATTTTTTGCAACACAGTATCTTACTATTCAGTGCTAAACAGAGTGAATTGGCTGTGGAAATGTATTGTGAACTAATCTGTCAAGTCGTCTTTTATAGCTGTCCTGGCTCAAAGCATTACAGTGATTTAAAGGTGAGAAAGTGTTATTTCTCTTGCTTCTTAACATGACTTTCAGAGGTGCTTCAACAGAGACACAAGCAGACAGTAGTATCTTAAATCTGTGTGATGCATGCAAACAAGGTTCAAGTTTTTAGTGGGATCCTCATCCTTGCTTTGTTTGACCATCTTCCACTTTTTGTGGAAAATCTGGTGACGAGCAGGTCCAAGACTTTGCATCAAAAGGCCTCACTGTTTGCTCTCAGCGGTTTATATGAGCGGGATGACTAAGATTTGGAAACTTTATCACTGTGGGTATCTGCACTTCTATCTAATTGGCCAACACAGAGCATTGCTTAATCCTTCTGTTTTGTTGTGATATTTGTGCCAGATATAACTGTTGTATTGCACAAGTGTGTGTTTGGTTGCCAGACCCCTTTGACAGACAGTGGCTCTGCTGAAAGAAAAATAAAATGAGTGGTAATGTTGCCATGAGTTCAGCCCTATTTAGACTGTGAAGTGACTTCAAAGAGTATAAGAGGGAAGTGGCCTGCATTGAGTAAAACAATGAAAATCAACCCACAAAGTCCTTTCTAAAGTAACAGATCCATTGGTTTGAGTGTTTCTTAGATGACACAGCACTACATCATGGTTTAAATCGTGGTTACAAGTCTTGTCATTTTTCTGAATGCATGGTCAGCGGGACACTAGGTTGCACCACAATTATGGGAAGTTGTCAGGTTGATTTAAAAGAACAATTATTGTAAACTGATTTTGATGTCACTGAATGTGCTGCCAGAAGCTTGAGGTTATGTTTATTTGATCGTCAAATCCTTGAAATATGTTGTAAGTTCAAATTTTATTTTGTTTTATTTATTGTGCCCTCTGTACATGCAAGCCACTATAGGCTCATAAACATTTACAGTAAATGTAAACTACCACTCTCTTGTAATGCAGGGCTGACTCCTTTTGACATACCCAATGTATACAATCAGGGTCCCGTGATCAAATAATTTTTTGGTCAGCAAAATGTAACATACGTTGTTATTTCACGTGGCATCATGTCTTAAGTGCATTGAATGGAGGACTTTTCAAAGAGAGCTTCCTGTTGAACACGATACTTTTTGCTACCAAAATCTGATATTCATTTTGTACTGTTTTCAAAATCGTGTAATCATTTAATCAAGTTGTGCTCTAATAATTTTAGACAAAGACTTTATCTTGAGCAACTTTGCACGGGCTTGCTCTGACAGTACTGTGGTAGGTGTTTTCTGAGCACTCACTTTGGTCTTGCTGGCATGCAGCGTGTTGTCTATCAGCAAGCAGGGAAACAGGTGGTGCATCTCAACCAGCTGACATTTGTTGTGGGAACGGTCTGTTGAGAACTGAATGAAGGTGTGGTAAATGTTATATGCAATTATACATTTTAGGCAACAAAGTGTCTTCATGCCCTCACAACATCCTCACAGCAAAGTCAGCACAGTGGTTTTTCCTTTGGATTCAACCATGCGGCGTCAAATGGAAAATATACCCGTCTACATTGTTTACCATGCAGTTAGCAGGCTAACAATCGTCGCTTTGTTTTCTTGCCGCCCAAGCTTTCGTTTGAGGTCGATAATTTGCGAACTGCACGTCCGTCCTGCACAAGTCAGCACTGTACTGTTGATGTTTTGAAGTCTTTCTCACTGTCACTGCCAAGCTTGATCAGCATACTGTCCTACCACAGGCTTCAAGTGTCACTACATCTGCCCATTAATGTCAGAAGATGCTACACACAGTACATTTTTAAATTTTTTAAAGTTTGCTTTGAAAATGCATGAGCTAAAAAGTATTTATTTTGAAGCATAAAATAATCTGGTGAGCAGCTTCTCTGGGAAGAAAATGGACATACTGGCGTGGCGGTTTCTTGATATTGTTTCACTGATGTACCGCAACACAACATCAGATGTTTTATTGACACAGGAAATCGTCAGATTTGATATTTGCATGATTGACACTGCTCATAAAACAAACCTGACCATAAAAGGAGGTAGAGAAGGAGAGAGTTTCTTTCCACCAGGGAGGTAAAGATGAGGAACACTTGTTGCCTGGTGCCTTTTCTACCTCGATCTGTTGCTTGGTTCATTATGCCAGCCCTGAGGCTACATAGAGAAGATGAAGAAGGTTGCATGTGTTGCATTTTTCATTCATTTCTGAGTCCAAATAACATCATGAACTATCTCATATGAAAATTTTATTTCACCTCATTCTATATGTGAAATGTATAGAATTTAATCTCCATTCTGTTGTGTTGATTCACTTTGGGTTAAGAGAATTTTCTGCACTTGCCAACCCTAAAAATCCTTGAGCTTTAGCTTTTGTTAACTCAGCAGGCTTGAGACCACATAGTGCAAAGACTGCATGGTGCAGCAATATCCTGCTCTGTATTGTGTAGGTTGAGTACGGTCAGAGACAATGAAGCTGGTGTGTGTGTGCGTGACTGTAATCCCATTTGAAATGATCTCACCTCTCTTCAGGTCACTTCATTATTGAGGCCCTCCATCTTTTGTCCTCTCCCCTCTCTCGTTGTATTTCCTTCTGTGTTTTTCTTTTCATTGAAAAAGCAAATTGGCTTACCCACATGCACACACACATATACACACACAGTAGTGAGAAGAGAGGAGATAGAAAAGTCAACATCGCCAGCAATAATCCAGCACTGTCCCCTTGGAGGACCGGGTGTCAGGGGTTTGTCTTTGCCCATTGTCCAGCCGTGGAGGCCAGAGACAGGGGAGGGTTTCCAGCTTCTGCCCCCAGACAATGGGCCCCTTGGAGGGGGCCAGGACTGACAAAGTATAACAAGAGCCTTAGTTCAGATAGAGGGGGTCAAAGGGGTCATTGGACTTCACACCTCAACTTGTTTGACTTTGGGTTTTGGCTGTTAGGAAACTTTTTAATGAATTTCAATCTGAAGTTGTCTCAGGTGAAGCATAGAGGCTTGAGTGATCAAAAAAGTTCTATCAAACATGGATTAAAGATCACTACCCCAAGATATCCACTTGAATCAATTCTTTGCAAAGAAGTTTATTTTTATTTTTATTTTAACTAATAAAGTTTAGGTTTCAATCCTCAAGCTATGATCATCTTGCCAACAAGACACTATTTAACATAAAATAAATGACCTCCCTGTGGTTCAAAGTTCTCTTATGCTCTCTGCTTCCCTTCTACTTTGTGGTGCATTTCACAAACAAGCAATACATACTGTACTTATAAATACATCAAAGTCCGGCCCTTCCACCCTCTGTCCATCAGAGGAACCACAAATTGAGATCCTTGTGGAGAAGTCTGAGGATGAGATTATCCCTGGAAAGACACATTCTAAATACAGCAGGCCGACATGCCTTCCCCCCGTTGCGCCCTGGTGAACCTGCTGGTTTTTCTGCTCCTGGACACTTGGTGTATTATTACAAGAGATGTTTACCCTCAAAAAGCTGGTTGAGCTGTAATTTTGGGTCATCCATCCGTCTCTGTGTCTGTCTGTTGCTCTCTGGGGGAGGAAAGAAGGTTGTGGCTGCTGACCACGACTGAGGCTGAGCTGCCCACACAGCTTCTCCTCTGGTTTGATACAGTAACGCTGGTGCAACATGCGTTCACCTCTAAAGGGGGTTGGGACACAGCCTCTGATTGCTTGCTATTGAATACAGAAGAACGGCTGGATGTTATTGATGAATTTGTGCTTTGAATGCACAAATGAATTCTGGAAATATGAAATTCAGTCCAAAAGCACACAGTTTGCCTACTTCCCTGTGACACATGGCACATGAGTCATCTGCAGTGTCCTGCTTTCACACAACTTTTTAAGTACTGCACAATGTGCTCTATTGATAAGTCAAGTGATTACAGCTGACAGAGCAGCCTTACAACACAAACCAGCACTTTTTCATACTTACTTTCTGGATGTATTGATCTTTTTGGGGGGCAGTACAGTTATGTACAGAAATAATATGTGCATTACTGACTGGCAAAGTCACTTTGTGTCTTTCCCCAAAGCTGAGAAGATTTTTCCTAAAGATGCTACTATTTTCCAGTGTATGTCCCCAGTCAGTCCATTTTGATTCCCCCTATCCCTTTTTTGAGCCAGCAGCTTTGTGGTGCCACCATTTTGTTGTTGTGCACGGAAGTATGCTTTTTGTTTTCTAAATTTTAAAAAGGAAAGGGGGGAAAAAAACATACTGAATTGTTCTCACTGAATGAGCTGAAAAGTGACCTAGATTTCTCACAAGAGCACAACAATTCTGAGTTAATTGGTAGTAAACCATCAGTTCATCCGTCAATTCATTTTCTAAACCACTTATCCTTTTGTGAGGGGCTGGAGAATATCAAAGCATGGACTGGGCATGAAGCAGAGCACACCCTGGATAGTACATGTCATAGGGCTAAGATACTGCAGAACTGTGTGCAAGCCGTTGGTTGGCATTTGGATGTAGGCCCTACTGTATGGAACTGATATGTTTTCCCTGTGTCTGCAAGCAGTTCAAAGACCTATCAGCACTCTGAATGATTAGAGACATTTTACTTCACAGAACTTTCACATTCATTGTTTAACCAAGTCAGATATTAATTAGAGCCCCTGTGACAGATTACACTGAACATGCAAAAACAGATTTCAGTGACAGATGTTGCCTTTGTTTATTCACATAATGTAAAAACAACTATATCCACAGAGTTGGTACCAGAGCCTGCAGGCTCTTTATTTATTGGATCATGAATTTTTTTTTGTTCATGCTCATAAAATCCCAGAGTTCAAATCAGGTCTTCTCTGGGCCATGGTCTCTGCAGAAATCATATCAATTAGTGCGTATGGTATAAAAAGGAAGAAAAACACAGCATGGTTGGCAACAATTAGCCCATTTATCCACCCCATAACAGCACTGCAGCAGACCTGCACTCTGTCACGTCCCCCCAGGAAGTGACTGGGTCTGACTTGGCCTGAAGGATGAGGGTGGGGTTAGGGGGTAAGGGGTGGGCAATTTGGGGGGATGCTTAGGGGGACACCAGGGTTAACTATGGGAAACCCCAGGACGCAGGACCAAGCCAGTGATCCTGCACTGATGGCAAGCAAACAGACAGTGGGCCATGTGTTGCCTGAGATGGGTTTGGGGTGAATGTGTTGGGGAGTGGGAGGGCAGACAGGAGGGACGTTGGCAGGCGCGACAGCCCAGATGGAGAGAGATGAGCGCTGCCAGTTGTCACGTTGTGTTTGTAGCACGGTGGAAAACACAGAACCACAAGTCTGAGGCTCCTGGCCGGACCTCATTATCCCATCGGGCTCTTAAGTGACTCACAGACTCTCTGTGTTAGCTTCTGCATCTTCATCCCCCTCTTCCCTTTATAGAATATTCAGCATCTGTGTGCTTGAATAATTTTGCCTTTTCTGTTTAACACTTACCTTAAATTACCTACACAAAATAATACAAATACTTTAATGGTGGAGCTTTTTTCAGCAATTAACTGTGTATGAAAACTGTTGTCTGCTACGATCAATATTTCTTGTGTGTAATTTTTGTAATGTAATGCTTCTTAAGGTAAAAGGAAACACTTTTGCTGTAAACCACCAAACAACTGACAGATGTTAAATTAAACTGGGCTGGAGCATGTCCAGTTACAATGAACAGAAAACAAACTCTGTTAACAGCCTGATGTTATCCCCTCAGTAAGCCAATGTCTGACTCATATTTATCCATTCAAGCTAATTTTTCGGTTTCTCTCACTCACGAAACAAGAATTTAAGGGAGGTAACAATTTTTTAGAAAAAGTCCACATTACTGTAACAATAACAGCAGATATTTCCGTATTGTCCCAAAGTATTAGTGCTAATTGTTTGCTACAACAGCAAGATGTGCTAACATATTTTGGGTTAAGGCTACAGGAATAAGCTCTCCACTCTTTTTATGTTTCGCTTCCAGGCAGCACTGCATGATAAATCTGGTGTTGGAGCAGATTATTAAAGATGGGCATTTTAGCAGGCCCAATGCTATGCTACAATACTTAAAGCAGAAGTAAGCGATCCGGTCGTTTTGGCTAACTTCTTGTCAGCCGATGGAGTTAGCAGTCTCCGCCCTCGTCATGGATCTATTGGTCCTCGTCCCTACGTCACCACATTCACGTGCATCCCTTGGCTGCACACAGAGAGAGGACCGCCCCTTTATGCTGTTCTCTCTCCTCATTGGATAAAGGTTGTAGGATACAAGGAAGGTTTTCTCCTGGTCTTACAGCAGAGCAGAGTTACTGACAGACCCGTGTTTCAGACCAAACACTCTATATAAGTGATTGCCGTCAGAAGATATAGGCTAACTATTTAAGGCTTATATTAACACAAATATTCCGCTTACTTCTACTTTAATATATCTTGTCATTTTATGTCTGACTATGACTTTTATGTTTACAATGGGTTTGAAGCATACGTTGTACTGTATCTGTGCTAATGATTAATCTAAAATGCTGGAATTCCTAGTTTGTAAAACATTACTTGAAAATGTTTTTTTTAAAAACAGTGTTTACATTGCAAAGGGCACTTTATAAGTAATTACAATATTTTGTGAGGATATTTAAATAACCTGCCTGTGCTACAAGAAAATAAGACTAGTTCAGTGAAGACAAAGTCTTTCTTTAACTTAAGTTCTCCTAGGACAAGCCTCATCAATATTTATACGTTTGTGGTCTCACTTTCTTCCTCCACCGCATCCTTGAGCTGCTCTGCCACTCTTAATGCCTGTTGTTGAGAATCTAGGGGGAAATCCAAACACAGGACAGAGTAGTGTTGGTAAGAGAAAAGGTTTATTGTATAAGAGTTTACTGCTTTTGGGGTCTGGTGACAGGGAATGCGATCTGGCGGTAGCAGGGGTGAGAGAGGGTAATGGAGAAGTGTGGCTGGCAGGGATAAGCCTGGAAACTAGGGAGCAGCTGGCAGGCAGGAGGGAGATGATCCTGAGACATGAGAGAGACATGTTAGTGGATGCAGTGTACAACTAACAACAAATCGGACTGGAAACATCTGAGGTGAAGCAACGATTTGGCAAAGAATGGATCAAGAGCTTCGTTGTTTGGGTTGATAAACTGCAGGTGGATGGGCTGATGGGATGCAGCTGTGCAGGTGATCAGGGAGCCAGGCGTGTGAAGAGGAGAAAACACGCCAACAGACAGACACAGACAGACAGACAGACAGACAGACAGACAGACAGACAGACAGACAGACAGACAGACAGACAGACAGGGAAGCATTGGGAACACAGGGGAATCTGCTGAGCTATGTGCTCAGTAACAACACCTGTGCAGGAACTTAACACCTCTGTACCAAACTGGAAAATACAACATTTTTCCAGGTATCCATGATTTAAGAGGCAGGGCCCACTACAGCTGCAGCAGAACCTCTTCTCATTTTGTCACTCCTACGTTTGTAATAGGTAGCCTATCCTCAACTAGCGATATGTGAATCTGCTCTGGTATAATGAAAGTCTGGGTAAATGACTACCGTATATGGCTGGTCAGGCAAGGGCACACACACTGTTGCTATCAGAGAATGATGCTAAAGGCTAACTTGCTAACTTTGGTCAAAGACAGGGGTGGGCGTGCGGGCCATAGGGAGGATTCCCGAACGGCCGGTGGTGGTATGGTTGAAACGTTTTTTAACCCATAAAACACAGCTGCGGTTGACCGTGGCAGCCTGCCCTCGCAGCCGCATGTACAGAGTGGAACGTCAGACTGAGTCCATCTAATATTTGGTATATAAGGAGGGTTATAGGGCCCCCTCCCAATTTGAACTGATTCTGATTCTTGTTTCTACTGAAATGTGATTGGCACAGCCACTTAGTCAGTTGTTTTCCTGTTAAAAAAGAAAAAAAAGGCGGATGGAGCCGGATAAATTACCAAGCATGTCAAAAAAGAAGGAAGCCGGAAAAAGATATGAGTGGAGCTGAAAAACTAACGGCAAAAAAGAAAAAAAAAGGTTAGTGTAGGATGCAGCCAAATGCGCCAAATTGACAGAGCTTTTCTGTGGTGGAGGGGCTAAGGTCAGCGTGGCTTCAGTCAGCCAGGCCTCTTCAGGGGAGAGTTCGTGTTCAAAGTTAAAAAGATAATATTTGAATATATAGGCTATAGCTACATCCTGTTTTCCTCTTCTGTTTCTACATTAATATAGCCATTTTACCAGCTCAAGAAAAATACATTGAAGTAATTGATTTACTGTGTATGTGTGGCACTTTTCTTATGTTGTTCTTTATATTGTACTTTTGTTCTAAAACTGTGAATCCTATGCAAAAGTGCCATAAAGTTTATCATTGTTGTTGTGTTTCTCCTAGCATTGTAAACAAAACAGCTGCTAATGGTAGTGTTAGCTATGTAGCAGTAGCAAAACTTAGTAATTGCTCTTTTAAACCCATGTAGGCTCCAACTTCTTAGGGTTAAAGATACAATAAACTGAAGACAGATGACAATGGCAAAGAAAGTACCACAGAACGTCAGTAGAATAGCTGGCTTGTAATGCATATAATTACACTTATTAAATGCTATCACGTCTCTTGCTTGAAATTAAATACCTCACTGTGTGGCCTTGACTTTAAAGGAGGACAGAATGAGTTCACAGTGTTTGGTTTAAAAGCAGTGTTCTGACATCATCTGTCTCTGGACATCTGGACAGGTCAAAAGGTTGGACTTCTTCTGTTTCATATTTTAAAGATCAGAATTTCCACTAATGGTCTTTGCTATTCAGACAAAATACACCTTATATCAGTAAAGCACACAATGAGAGATAGCCCAATGCAGAAGAAACCTAACTTTTGATCCCAGTAACTTTTCACCGCCCCTGTCTTTCTTTGTAATAATAATCACCACTGACATATCTCATGTTAGTTAAACCAGCTTTATCTCACATTTCAGTTCACAATAATAAATATTAATGGCCTTTATTATAAAATGCCTCCAACCCTGTGAGTTGTTGCCTGTTGTTTTACACAGAGGGAGCAGAAAAGTTTGATATACCGTTGCCCAACAGAGAGAGAGTAATATAGCCGTGCCTTTGGAGGTCTCCATGCAACTATCCAATGTCAGTACAATATTTGCTGACATTTAAACCCTGGATTTACCCAACTCACGAGAAGAATATCTGTAGTGTCAGTAGCCTGCTGGGTGTGAGATTCTCTCCAACAGCCAATTGCGTGCATCGCTTTCCAGCATTATGCACTTGGCAGGTGGCTTGATGGTTCCTAGGAAGACCTCGTGGGCCCCTCCACAGCAAGCAACTGTGTTTCAGGACACGCCTTCTCATATGATCTGTCATGGTACTGTTCTCTCTACTCTCTAAGCGTCAACATACGTAGATAAACAGCCAACCAAACTCCTTTTTCCATAATCCCTATAAATTTAGGAGCAGGTTGACCTTTACGTAATTGTCAGTGCTATTTTTAGAACGTCGGAGCAGTTTGCCGCTCTGCTCTGCCGTTCTATAAATAGCTTGCACCAACAATTGAAGGAAACAAACCTACTCCTAAAACTATAGGGATTATGGCAATGGGCCAGTTTGCCAAAATGTTGAATTATCCCTTTAATATTAACATTAACTCAACAGGTATTAGCACAACAGGCTAAAACAAGTTAGCAGGTAAGTATACACTGCTGTCCCACAAGCCACTATACTGCTACATTTATACACACTTGTAAAAATGCCCATAAAACTCATTAACACAACTTATCAAACATGTACAATGTGTAACACAATTGCTTTCTGAGAGATAAACTGATTTGACATGAGAGTATCTCAGTATTAAATGATGCTACATATTTTAAGACACCTCATCAAGATGAGAGATGAGTGTTGGGGCAAAGATTTTCATGACTGACAGACTAGCACTAAAATTCAGAGCAACAAGCTTTTCTTCACTTCCTCTTTAGTGGAAGTCAATTTCTATGTGCACAATGTTTACTTCATGAGCATAAGTTGCCACAGGTGATGCTCACACTGAGTCTGCCCTGTAGGCTACTGAAGGCCTTCACTGTCAGGTGTCCCCTGTGCCTCACCTGTTACCAGAGGGAAAGCAGTCTTCTTCAGACGCTCTGAATGGGCTTAGATATGAATAGGGGAATGCTGACGAGGAGATTTTGCTGAACATTAGCTCTTTTTATCTCCTGTCACCTGACGCCTGCAACTCTTTGTCTGAGCACAGCCATTACGCAGGTATCTGAGGCCGCCAGGGCGCCATGTGGCACAAAACAAACGCCCCCTGTCATTCTTTACCTGCAGTTCCTGGGGGAAATGGAATGAGGTAATGCTGCTCCTCTACTTACATGATACTGTATGTGCACTGCACACACAGATAAATGCTCTCTTTCTCTGTTTCACACAGATACACACATATGCTGGTTTGGAGGTTTTTCCATGTAAATGGAAACACATACGCAGAGGGTCATGGGCTTTTGTTGTGAGTCGACCATCCCTTATCAACTTTTCCTCTCCAGGCCAAATGCTTCTCAGTGAGTTTGCAGCTGCTAGATCTTGTACCTCTTACCGCCAGCTCAGGCTTGCCCTCCTCTCGAGATGCATTAAGGTATCAAAGGATTATCTCTATATTCAACCTTGTAAATATTTTGGTCCAATAAGGGTTTATTAAAGGCTTCCTATTTTCACTGGAGAGCGAATGAGGGGAGGGGCTGACAGCTGCTTGGATTTTCTTTCATTGGTGTAGTTTATACCTTTCAGCCTCACTGTCATCTTTTTCATCACTGACACTGCACACTTGTCCAAATACAGCACTGAGTTTCTGCAGATGCCAAATTTGCTGTTTGTGTAGATACAGTATCTCTCTCTCTCTCTCTCTGTCTCTCTCTGTCTCGGTGTATGTGTGTGTGTGTGTGTGTGTGTGTGTGTGAGGCAAAAGTAAACATGAGTTGGTATCTGTAAAGCAGTGGATTTATTGCAGGACTTTTGAGAATACACTGTTTACGAATGGGAATTTATTTTTCTCGTTTCCTCTTTATGTCAACTGAAAACCATAAACTGTGTCTGTGTTGGTGCTGTAGATCAAGCACGGCCAAATGTTAAATATCAAATACAGTACACATCAGATTATTTTATAAACATGATTTCTAAGATGCTTTTCCGTCTGAAGGAAAACAGTGAGTCAGACAGTGGTTTTGTGGCTGAGCAGAATCTCACAAACCTTTTAAATTTGATCTATACTTGATGCGCTGCATGATATATTAATAACATCAGACTGCAACTGGAGAATGGATTAAAAACATGGTTTGTGAGAAGGTATTTCTACAACATCAGTACTAATCCTGCATGGGTGGGCCTCTAAGTGTTTAGCAGGAAAACTCAAGCTTTTCAAAGACTTAAACTTTTGCTGCAGTCCTGAAATGATGCTATGAATACATGTGCCTATACTTCTGCACTGACTGGGTATATCTGACACTGAATCAGTTCACAACAATGACATGGGCAGTGATCTTTTTTCAATTCAATTTTTATTTGATTTGATTTATTTGAAAGTTGATGAAAAAACAAACACAATCTGCCTCCCATGCACATGGGAATGACAGCATGACATTCCAATAAAAGCTTTCAGGGATTTCTAGCCAATCCAACTTTCTATGTCCACACTACCTGTTCAGACAACTCTACTAGCTCTCTATCAGACACAATCTCCTGTTTACTGTCTACTGTCACATCTGAAAACACATATCACCATTAACATAAGCTGGGTATATAATTCATTACCCATTAGCAATTGGGTCGAGCAGCATTTTTGAATATTACAATTTAACTGTAAACCTAATTTGGTGTAAATGTAGCAAAAGTGATAAGTGTAAAAACTAAAGCATATTAGTGCTGAGTCTGACTGAGCCTCAGTGTGATTGAAACTGACTTAACACAACATGTTATCTGAGCATTTTGAGGTGTTCATTTCTGTTTTGAGCGGCCACATTTGAGAGTGTGATGGCAATAAGGCTTTTCATCAGTATAAATGAAACAAGTTTCTTATCTTTGTGGTGGTGAGTTTGCTGCAGGCTGGTTTATTAGATTACTGCCTCTTCACAACAACTCTTAAAGAAGGAAGTTCTTTGATACAGATCAGGGAAAACCTTCACAATAACATCAGCTCTTTAAATGAGGTAATGGACATTGTAGAGAGTGTATGTGTATGTGTGTGTGTGTGTGTGTGTGTGTGTGTGTGTGTGTGTGGGAAGCCTGCCACATACAGTGAGACCCCAGGGCACCAGCAGACCGTATCTAATGGGAATTAAACAGCGTATTAAAACGTCGCCCAATCATCTCTCTGCCCGGCACCGTTACAACAGTTGGAAACTTCCTATACTTGGCAGCTGGACAAACTTAAGCTGTAGATCTCATCCATGTATGCAGGAATATAAACTTCAAACACTTAATGCTGATACAACACTGGTGGTATGTGGAAATACTTAAAAGAAGAAATTTCAAAGTACATGAGCAAAACAAACAAACCAAAAATTCTAGTTGCTCCTTCTGAGTATTTGTGTCTGGAAGTGTTCAGTCTTGTAGCACATAGTTAAAGGTGTCAAAATGATCTCAGGTGTAGTGCAGTTATGTGGATAATTCACTAATAAAAGTCCATCTCACTGGGTGTTTTGACTGAATTAACTCTCTGTCTCCCTGCACCGCCTTTGAAGGCTCAGTGATGTGAGCCTGACGTGAATTGACATTCAACTATAGCACAGTTTTCTACACAAGCCATTTATTATAACTCCTGCCACTTTAGAGATGAAAATACACTGCACTAATGCTTGGAACAGTTAAAGGTAGGGTTAGGGATCTTATTCTTTGACATTTTTTTCACTGAATTGCTTGAAATCCTCTCCACACCCCAATTGCAACCAAGTAATTTAATGCTTTTTCACAAAAATGAAAAAAGTCAGTCACCTGTGGAACGAACAAGCCTGGAAAAATACCATCCAATCATGTTGAACGTGACATTCTCATCAACACATCAAGCTGCCGTCTCTGTCTCTCTTTCTCCCCTGTGTGTACCGCTCTTCCTGCACTAATCTGGTTAGAATTGCTGGGTGGTTTATTATGATGAATTTTAAATGGTCTTGCATTTGTCAGACCTTGTTAACCCCTTTGTACCTGTACGGCCTTTGTGCTCCCAGTGGAACGGTTGTCTGAGTGTCCCAAAGGTAAATAAAAAGACTGTCGGTGAGCAGTCTTTTTCTGTCCGTGCACCTACTCTGTGGAACATTCTTCCTCTGGACATCAGGCAGTCATTCTCAGGTGAGGTCTTTAAAGCCAAGCTTTAGACCCACTTATATGTATGTATGACTCCTAGGTGTTTTGCCTTTTCTTTCATTCTTGTTTGAATTATATGTATTTCATTGCTGTGTATGTTTTTAAATGCTTTGTAACTGTACAACACTTTGATGGAAAAAGCTCTATAAATAAAATTATTATTATTATTATTATTATTATTATTATTATTATTATTATTATTATGTCAGGTGTTTTCTTTCACATGAATGAGCCACGAGAAAAAGCTGGAGGAAAGTTTGCGATGCTGCGCAGTGTTGTGCCGCAAGGGCGATAGGCCTACTCCCAACGGTAATCCTGTGAGCTGCGCATGTAGTGAGGCTTCACCTTGATGTGAACCCAAGGCTGAAGAAGTTTTGTGTGTTCCTGCGCTCTGGAGGCGTGGCTTCAATCTGAGGTAAGGGGCTTGAACTTTTGACTTGTGTATTTTCAAAATGTGGCCTGCTAGAACCGTGTTTCCAGGATCTCCAACCCTACCTTTAACCTGTACAACAAATCCTTTGCTATTGATTTACTTGCTTTTATTACACCCACCTTAAATTATTGAGCACTTGTCAAAACTGAGTTACAAAGTGCTTTATGAGACAAACTTGAGCAGGCGGGAGTTTGAGAAACATCCATCAACACCCGTCTTGGCTTTGGTATTTGAAACTGGCTGGATCAATACAGCCATAAAAAACAACAACAACCTTAACCCAATCTTTAGCAATGTTTCCACATTTTCATTCTCAGAGAGCTGTCAATCAAACAAAGACCTATTAACTGGATTCTGTGTAGATTAGCTCTGAGTTTCTGGCAGGTTTAGTAGTTTTTTTTTTCTTCTTTATTGCTTTCTTTTCTACTACAACTACAACTATGACTACTAGGCTACTTTTTTACTACTTTTCTTTTCTTTTCCTTTCTTTCCTTTGTACTGCTCTGTTTCTCTTATGTTTATTCCAAAAAACCACAACCATAAAATGCATCTTTTACTGTGTTAAAGCTGACATTTTCTGGAAAAGACCTCAAAGTTCAACTGCATGCAGGGATAACTGCTTCACAAAACTGAAGAAAAAAACATATATTCCACATTCAGTTGATAAGGTAAAAAAGAGGATCTGTGAATCTAGGCATGTAACATTGTGTGTCTGAGTTGGAGTGTGTAGGCTATGGCAGATACTTTATACACTTTTCACAGTGACTTTAAAGCACAGAAGTGAAACTTAAAATAACCCTGGTGCCACAGGAGCAGCTTTTCTTCTGCCTGGTGACAGAGACACATGAAACGTGCACACACACACACACACACACACACACACACACACACACACACACACACACACACACACACACACACACACACACACACACTCACACCGGGCAGTTAACACTTCCACTTGTACAGGCCCACTTGACGTCATCAAAGACAGAAATCCCAGGTGCTGATGGGATAGGAAATGGTCTCTCTGGCTCTTTTCTAACTCCTGGCACCAGGCTGACAACTGATGACATCTCCCTTTTCATGTAATGATCTCCCTTGACTTCAAAGTGAAAGTCTGGGAATCCCCCCCACACACACACAAAGGGAAAGGTGTGAGATGATTATAGCTGTAATTTCCTTTTTGTAAATATTCCTTAGATGTTCAAATCTCAAATACAGGGTTTCAAGACATCTGAGTTTATGCCATTATAATCACATTATTTGAAACCCGAGATTTTAACAACACAGTGGGGTACAAGTGGATGAATGAACAGACTGAAAACTAATGTGACTGAATACATTTTCCTTTGCTGACAAAAATTAGAATTAGTCTTCAGAAAAAGCACATATAAACTACTAATTTGTTTTAGGTAACTGCCTAAGCTCCATTCCTCTTGGATAATGTTGCTCCTAAATATCCACTTTTGCAAAGAACCCATGCAGTTTACTGAGGAAGATTTACCTTTACTTGCTTTCAACAATGGCTCCTTGATTTCAGACAGAGGTAAAAAGAAAAAAAGCATTTCTCGCCTGCAACCACCAATTTTCCCTTCTGAAATAGCAACATCAGCTCGAGCTGTTAAGCTGGTTAATTAAGTTAACCACAAGCTTGTTGAAAACATGCCCAGACTGACTCATTGTTAAAACAAGCTGCTGTACTGAAAGACTGATATTGAACACTGTGTTATTCTAAAGGAAGTGGTTTGTACAATGTATGTCCAACCATGTTGAAAACTGAGTGTTTATACCTGATGGAGACTCCCTCAGAGGAAGAATGAATGGCATTTTTCAAGAGGAACTATGCTACATTTTTACCTCAAAGGTATGGTTGGAGATCCTGGAAAAATGCTTCTAGCAGGCCACATTTTGAAAATACAGAAGTCAAGTGGACGCAAAAATGAGGGGGCACGTCTGGGTGTTGACAATTCACGAAAGCAACGTGAAAGTAAGTACCGCTCACACTTAGAGTTACGAGACTAGACAAATATACGCATTGTAACACATATATGATTTATATATATATATATAGCAATCCACTGCTCCATGGATTGCTTTCTTGCCGGCTTCGTTGAAAAAAAATGCACATGTCCAGGAGGAGGGTTAGCAAAACAGCGGAAAAGTGACCAGACTTGTATAGTTCCCCTTTAAATTGTGCATTAAGCAGGTTAATGGAAATGCACCTACATTGTTATTTTTATTTATTTTTTAAATAGGAACAGTGGTGAAGGTTTCATTGTGTTGACTGTACACTTGAAATGTGCTACAAATAGTTGTATACAAAAAGAAAACCGAGCTTGGAAGAGACAAACTACTCCTTGACTCCTTTCTGACCTCCACACGGCAGACTAATAACAGCATAAAGTGGGTTTGAATGTCAGGTCACTGAATTCAGAAAGCTTCAGAAATTGCCAGACGACACCAAACCAACCAACACTGTCTATCTGCGGTGGGCTTTAGCAAATGATCAATGATTCACAGGTGACTCAAGACATTGTAGGAGAATTGTCGCCTGCTTTTGACATGAGACAAATACGTCCAAGATCCTTTTCATACGCATGTAATCTGAGGTCAGAGTCACAGTAGAGCCATATAATCTAAACTGTACTGTTCACTCCAACTCAGTAGCTGACTGATATTACAGATGCTGCCTCAGAATTCTTAATGGACCATCTGTGAGCTGAACTATAGCGTTTCATGTCTTTGATTCTGCTGGGGGGTGGAGACAGAGATGCCAGGAGGCCTGACGGCAGAGGAGCTGTTCAGAAAAAGATGAGCTACAAACGGCACACTCACAGAGACTCACAGACACAGCTTTTTTTTAAAGTATGTTTTTTGGGCTTTTTCATGCCTTTATTTGATAATACAGCCGAGAGAGACAGGAAATGGGGAGGCAGAGAGAGGGGGAATGACACGCAGGAAAGGGCCGGCGTCCGATGTGGGATTCAAACCGGGGCCGCCTGCACTTTTACACACATACACATTCAGCATGAGCTTGGCTTGGCAACACTGGCAGATGCCATCGGCCAAAAAGTCACGTTTATAATGCTGATGATCTCAAATAATAAACTCTAAAAGTCAAATAATTTCCAAACTTTTCTGTGCACACATTTTCAAACAGTCCTGTGGCCAATTTTGATGTGATCCTTTATTGTAATTTCAAGGTTATCACACTCATACAAACACACATGTACTGTATGTGGTTTGCCCACACTTCAGTCTATATCTGTTCACATGGAAGAAGTAATCACACAGGGCCACAAAGGACAAGACATGAGTGACAGGCAAACAGATGCTTGCCACTGTGGCAACCGCTGACACAGCCAAAAATAATCCTGAAAGAAGAAAATCATCCCAAAAAGTCCCACAGATACAGGCAGCAGGGAAATTATATGGTCCAAAATGAGGAGCAGATACAGGCAGAGAGGAAAGGACAAGAGCGGGGAGAAGAGCAGTGTGTGGCTCTGGAGCTTTACATGCTGGAGCCCATGTTGGAAAAAGCAGTGCCACATGACAGGCAAAACAAACAAACAAAGGCAAAGTGAAAGGGGGAGAAATAAGGCGGGGGGGGGGGGGGGGGGGGGGGGCTGACATATTCCTGAGGTAACAGCTTGCTCCTTTTAAGCCTTCACTGAAGTGTTTGACTGTTCAGTAAATAGGCCCAGCATCTGATTAGTAACAGAATGCAGCCACTTTCTCATCCAGTGCTACACCCAACCTTGAAGAAGAAGGGTCTCCCCATGGGTAACTTTGTGGCACATTGTTTTAAGAAATGTATTAGTAGTGATGAGTGACGCCAGTGCAGCCGAGCCTAGATCCTAATCCATGAACTGACTGGGAGGGTGGAGTCTGGGTAAAATGTGCAGCACTCGAGATAGTCAAGAGGTTAGGTAGGGTAGTCCAGGCATCCCTCTCGCCAGCAGCTCTTCCTGGGGGACCACAGGGAGCCCCCAGGCCAAATGAGATATATAGGCTACATCCACATTTTTCCACATCAATCTTTCTGCACTACACCATTCCTTAGTTTTCAAGCCCCTGAAACTGACATTTCTGCTGCTAGATTTTGTGTTTTGATACTACAACTGCCTTTGGTATTCACTTTTTATATTTTCTGCAGCTAACCAACTGCTTCCAACTTGTGCATGTCCAATGTGTGGGACAGTGGCGTGCACAGACTTTTTGAAGGGCAGGGGCGGAAAGGAAAAAAAAGGGTACATATAGCACGTCCTCGCCACTGAAGAGGGCACTTTAGCACACATTTTGGCTGCCATGAGGGCACTTTAGCACACGTTTTGGCTGCCATGAGGGCACTTTAGCACACTTTTTGGCTCCTAGAGGGCACTTAAGCACGCGTTTTTGCACACCACTGGTATGGGAGTGTGTAAATATGTTATTGTATGGATGGAATCTTAAAGTTGTTTGGATTCTGTTTTAAAATGAAAACATTTTATTATGGACACAGCTGTAGTCTTCCCAGTGGGCCCACCTCTCATGGAAGGCACCAAGGAGGTCTCCTGATGAATATATGAGAAATTAGAAATTCATCCATTCGTCATATTTGTCCACATTTTCCATTGTGTTCCTCCAGGTTGGGATCCAGTGGTGGGCAGATATTTGGCTCAATATTAATGGTATTCCTGCACAGAACTTGATGAGAGACAAATGTCAAAGAAAAATAAGCCCCTTACTGTACTTTGAACATCACTCTGTTGACATTCAAACATGACACTATAAGAAGATATTGACATTAAAGCTCACTTTGGCTCTAGAAGAAAAGTCAGCGTCATTAGGACTAATCATCTGGGGACCATGAACATCTGTAGAAAATTTTGTGTCAATCCGTGTGGTAGATGTTGAGATTTTTCACAGGATAAGTGAAAACATGAAGGTGGCCTAAGATGCAAATGAGGGGAACATCAAAGTTATTGGGAGCCATCCTCTGGGCAACAAGGACGTCTGCACCAAATTTAAGTTGGTTACAAACAAAAAACACTGAGTGATAGAGGAAGAATTTTGCTGAACAAGATGCTGACGTAGGTCATTATGTTTATTTGTTTTTTGTTTTGTAAATAACACTTTTTACCCTTTATGTAACATAGTGATACAACTCTGAATCCAGAACCTGGGCCATATTGAGAGCCACCTTGCATGAGTTTTGTCAAGCCTTCCATATGTTTTTTCCCTGTCTGAGTGTGTATATAAATACAGTCCACTAGTTCTGAGATAACATCAGGGTCCCTTTCCTCTGGTTCCTCTCATATGGCATTCCCAGGACAGAGGCACAGGGATAGATCTCTTCTCAGTTTGGTCTCTAAAACTTACAATCTATTTCCATCCCTCACCAGAAAACCCAACTGCTTATATTTCCAGCTGCAACTAGATATGTTGTATTGCTTTTGGGAAACAAACAACAGGCCGGCCTGACAGGCCATGGTAATTCAACAGCCCAACTGGGGGGAGAGAGACATTTCGAAAAGGGGGAGAGACTGCTGAGGGCTCTAGACAGTTGATTTAGCGTGCCATAAATAAGCACATCGTCTGTCAACACAGTGGCACGGTGCAAGGAGCTGTGGTGTGCTGCGGTGTAAGGCTGCTCAGATTAAAAATCATAGCCGCTGCTACAAGTTACATTTTCAGAGGAGCAGAAGAGACATGCTGCAGGAAGCCAATCAACAGAGCAGGAGAAACAGCTGAAAATGACAATCACATATCCCACATTAGAGAATGCCTCTCAACCCACAAATTTTTCAACCCCCCAATCTCAATGTTATATGTTTTGCTGTGGCTCTGGACATGGAAACAAAAAGGTGGTCTGAAGCAGAGTAATCAGGTAGTCGGCCGCAGTGTCAAACACAAGCACACTTATACAACTACTCTGGGACGTTCACAGCGATCTGCGGAAACACTGTGGTTGTGTTTCTTCGCTAACTGTACATCAAACTGTGTGGATGACAGTGCAACTACCCTCCAAAGTACGGTGCAGGAAATTTCCCAGCAATCCTCAAATCACTGACACTTACACTAACACTTAAGCCAAGTACAGGGCCACCAAAATTGCCTCTTATATCTTAATGACAAGCAGATGCTGTAATGAGCTAAGGAGGTAAAATATCATCATCAAGGCCTCTATTCTCCAGAGGAGCTTTCTTCCATAATGTGATATCATAATTGAAAGCACAATATTTAAAAAATGGGTATATACATTGTAAGGATGGTAAATTCTTTCTCACCAACTGCAGTGTATTATACATTTCAATGCTTTACTTCTATTGCACATGCTTCAGAGCAAACTAAAGAGAACTTAACATTTTTACAGGCTCAAACCCCAACTTTAAGTTTATTTCAGTGATAAAGACGACACAACAACAGGACCATAACCTGTGATTGAAGTGACTTTCGCACCCTTTTCATTAGCTACATATACAGTACGTTCAACATCCACCTGCGAGTAGAATGCATTGTGCCAAAGTTTGGTTTACGAAAATGCAAATACATGTGGAAGCCAAGAAAATGTAAAGGTTATTTAAAGTGAACTAAAATCATATGTACATTTGTATTAAAACAATATCACCTATTGCTTGGTCAGCAGTGCATCTAATTCTCAACCTCTTCAAACCCAGAATGCATTGAAAGCAATACGACATACAGGACAGTGGGTTTTAAGGTTAAGTAAATAATGAAGAATTGATTTGCTGCTTCCCCAGCACTGCAGCCAAAACGTTCAGGATGCTATGAGTACATCTCCTGCATGCTTTGGCATGCTATGAGGAATGCAAGACCTGTTTGGGATGCTTACAGCAGCAGTTTGTCCATTACTCATTACTGTGAATGGATGCACAGCCAATACATTCAACACAGACCAGCGGCACATTTGCTTTCATATGCTCAAAAAACTGGCAGATCTGGATTCTCTAGGTGCTGTATGTGCTTGTTGTTGTTGGTCTCCACTTTGGTTTTTCCATTTGCTTCAATCTATAAGACATTTGCGGATACCTCCTACCGATATGGGTGCAACTGATTCCTGGGTTGGTTGTCTGGTTCAATCAGACTTTGGACCAGCTGATGATCCAGTGTGTTGAGGAGACTGAAAGTTGCACTGTGTGGGAGTGTCGGTGTCCCCAGCTGTGTTTGTATGAGTCCAGTATTCCTTGGATTTCTGGCCATATTGGACAGAGACTACACCTCATGATTTACTGACAATGTCAGTGCCAGTGATGTGCTTTATATAGCAAGGGAGAGGAGAGCCAATATCAAGTGGGTGTTTAGGATGCCAGACTATACAGATAGCATCAGATGAAATAGGATAAGATAGAATGTTTATTAAATTCACGTTGCATGCTTAGAAGTATGGACAACAGATCAAGAGGGCAATGAATGAAATCAGAACAAATAAGAAAAGAAAGCAAATCAGCGATGTTACCAAAAAGTTATCACAAGATATACTTACAATATGTCTGAGACTCTGTAAGAGAATTGTGTAAAAAAAGAATGAAAGTTCCAATGAAACCACATGTACACAATGCCGATCTGTGTTTTTACATCACTAACCATGTTGGTTAATTATTGCATCTATGATTAATTAGATTTCCATTCTAAAATTCATTATCAGAATAATTGAGACTTTACACTTGATATGATACTGTTAGGAAAGCTGTCCCAGCAGTGTCCCTGTCCTCATCTTCATGTTATTAGTCTCAGATAGATGATGGAAAAAAAAAATCCATGACGGGTGATTTGGTCAGTATACTCTAAATGCGCGATTAAGTAGCACAGACATTCCATAAGCCCCATGAGAATATTGCGGGGTTATGAAGGTGATGTTTTATTCAGACCGTGCTTTGTGCTCTGCCAGAAAAGCTGGCATGAGCTGTGAAAAGCCTTATTATGCTCAGCAGAGTGTGAATATCGGTGTAGTGAGCTGGCTGTACACTTCAGATGTGTGTCTGTCAGTGCATTCCAGAAACCCATCCAGGTGTTTTGCAAGCCACTGGGATGGAGAAGGCTACTGCAGGACCACCTGTTCATGACAATTAGGATTACACACATGCTTTAACAATATGAGCCAGTGAAATGCGCACATCTTGTCACTGTAACACAACAGATTTAATTATATGACTCTTAAAACCACAGCGTGTCATTTTCGCGAGGTTCACTTGACTGATTGTTAATGCTGCTTTCAATGGGAAGATTTGGGTAAATCTGCTGTCAGTCAATTCGATTTTTAAAACGGGTTACCTGGGGTTAACTTCAGATATACACAAAATATTATATTACATTAAATGTTAACACATCATACACAATTGCTCCAAAGGCATGCAATAATTTGTTAGGATGTTTGGTACTGCTTGATAATAAAATGTTTCACTGACAGTTCCACCGCTGCAGATGAAACACTGGTTAAAATGATCTGACAAACTTCTGTGAGTGATCATGTTTTAGCAGCACAGTAAAATATTGAGCTTTCACCAGCATCCAGGAAATCTGAATTCTGGCTTCTTTGTGCATCATAGTTGTTTACAAGCAGCACAGCCACAATGAGCTAAACTTCTACATCACAAAGAAGATGAAGGGAATTAAACATCCTGTTGTCATTGCACATAGAGTGAACAAAAGTGTGTGTGTGACACCATGATGACAACTTGTTTTGTTGTACAAATACACTGGTTCCAAGCCAATATCCAGTAAAAGACATCACCTATTTTTGGCTTTGCAGTGTCTTCATTTCTTCTTCTCAGGATTTGTAAATTTACAAACATAATAATTTATGATTTCAATTTCATCCTCAGCTTGAGGGTGAGAAAACAACATTATATGCATTGTGTACAGTGTTTGTGTTAAAGAGATCATAGAGTTAAAGAATGTATTGCAGTTTTAGATTAAAGAGCTTGTGTCACTGGATTTCTGGGCCAAAAAAACAAACTAACAAAATAATTTTATTGCACCACCACTGGCGTAATGATATAAATGTGTTTTGCTGACTGAAATGGAGGGAGAATTGGAAACCCAATTGTTTAGTTGATGACATATATCAACCAGAATTTTGCAGAGTTTAATAATTAAAACCCTCCTTTAAAGTGACAGTATACAAATGTAGCCTAGCCTACTGAATGAAAAATAAATACATAATGGAGACAAAGTAGCCTATGGTTGGGAATCTATTCATCTTTATCACTGTAGTACACTGTAAGAAAAAAACCTGGCAGCTGTGGTTGCCAGAATACTATTGTAAAAAATACAGCGGACTGTAAAACACATTACAGAACAACCTGTAAATTTTACAATTTAAAACTGTAATCCTTTACAAAATAAGATTATAAAATTTACGTACAAAACTGGTAAATTCAACATCCATTTTCAGCCAAACTAGCATGACTATGCCTTTATTAAAGCTATTTTCTCCTGTACAATTTACATGTAGCCATTGCTTATTTTACATCTAATCCCATTCAGTTTCACTGGAAAACATCAGACAAAAGGCATTATTAATCGGTAAAAGCCTCATTATAAGACAGTAATTTGACTGAATTTTTCTGCTTATTTTATTAAAAGGTTGTGTGTTGTGTAATATATTTTGTAGTATTAATAGTGATGTTTTGTAGTGAAATAAACATCTACATACTATCATTGAATTCTTTGAGGAATGTCTTCATTAAATGAGTTATTACCGGTAAGACAGACACACAGACAGACAAACTCTGACACAATGTCAAACAGAGATTTTCATCTGTAACATTTACTGTTAAAACTAAGCCAGCTAAAGAAAACTGTGACTGGGACAGATAAAAAGTAGAAGATTGACCGCTTCTATATTTGATGGTTACATTTTAAACTGCCGTTTCTTTTTAGGTTTGATCTTACCATAAATGTGAAGAGAACTGTAACCTGTGGTATGCAGCAACTTAAAAAACAAATACAATACCAAATTGTCATTTCAAAACCCCATTTTATTGTCTCAAAAAGGTATGGAAAATACTTTTCAACAGTTGTGTGTGTTTTGTTTTTCTTAATTTTAAACTATTCCTTTCCTTTTCCTCTTGGAAAAAACATTTGGAATATTCCTTGAATATAAAAGAAATAAATGTGCAACCATAGTGTCACAACTTCAAACAAATATTTTCATCTGTAACACAATAATGCAAGCTGAAGTAACTAAGCAACCATAAGAAACCTTAGATAAAGGTGAGGACTCTGGGCTGCAAAAAGTATTCAAAATACTTTTCAAAAACATTTCAACAGTTGTATGTGTTTTGTTTTTCTTTGTTTTTCTTAATTTTAAACTATTTCTTTCCCTCTTGGAAAAAACATTTGGAAAAGGCCTTGACTATTAAGAAATACACATGCAACCATACTGTCACAACTTCAAACAAATATTTTCATCTGTAACACAATAATGCACAACTTAAGTAACTAAGCAACCAAAAGAAACCTTAGATAAAGGTGAGGACTCTGGGGTGCAAAAAAAAGTATTCAAAATACTTTTCAAAAACAGCTGTGTTTTGTTTTTCTTAATTTTAAACTATTCCTTTCCTTTTAAAAAAAAACACACATTTTGGAATAATAATAATATATCATTCAACTACTTTTCTAATCTTCGTGCTTTGCTAGGGATGTCATAATATTATATGACATTAGGCTACCTTAATAACAAGCCCATGACATTTATTGCAGTATTGTAAAGCATGTCATGATATCAAAATTTCACTGTATTATAATAGCACAGTACAATCATTATTTCATTATCCATAAGTCAACAACAAGAACATTTGGTCAAAAATAAGCTTATCTGCCTTTCTCATTCACCAGCCTCTCTCCCCTTATCCCACCCTCACCTGCCTGTCTGCCCCCACCTCACTCACTCACCTCGCTCCTTCTCCCTCTCTAACCTTAAACCTGGTTCTGTATCTGCCGTCACACAACAAAACGGTAGTTTTTTTTCATTAGTGTGAAAAGTTTAACGATGTCCGCGACATCTGCGCGGTCGGTCCGTGTGTCTGTCTCACGTGCGTGACGTCTGACCCCGGCTCTCAGTAGAAGCTGCAGCGACTGTTGTTGCTGCTCCAGGTAACGCTAAACATCAACAACAGCTGCTTAGAAGTCAGCAATGCAGCCACACACGCACCAAACAGTCCGCTGACACCGTGACACGGACGTTCACAAGCGCCGTCATTTATATCGTTAAGTGTCCGCGTCGCGCGGCTCTGCCATTTCACCCCAGCCTAAAGCCCGGAGGAGGGCGGGTGGTTGAGTGAAAATGAAGCGTTCTGATTGGCCGAAAGCACACCGCTTACGCGCAGATCTGTGTGGCACCGGAGCAGTGACAACAAGGCTGGTGACAACTTGATTGAAAATTGGCGAAATACGAGATCAAACAATATGCGCACTTTAGAACAGTGATTCTTAACCATAGGGCCGCGGCCCACGCCTGGGCCGCCAGCACCCCCCAGAGGGCCGCAAAAAACTTTCAGTTTTGCACCTGTGGCCGCGAGGGCCGCGGACTGCATAGATCAGGCATGTCCAAAGTCGGCCCGCATCTCTGGCCTCCAAACAGGCTGAATGACAAGAGGGAGTGAAGCCTCTTGTCATTCATCTAGGATCTTTGTCTCTGTGGGGGGAGGCGGGGCCGCTACCACACACACCGTGCAGCATGTGAACCTGTGAGGAACAACGCTTGGTAATGTCAGTGTTGCCAACTTGGTGACTTTCCAAACCCTCTTAACGACTTTCTTTTAGTCAAAAGCAAGCTAGACAAATCTAGAGACCTTTCCGGTGCTGTTACTGTTACAACGCTTCTGGTTTGGAGACTCGGACGTGAAAGCACGTCATCACTGCTGTTTCCAACGAGCAGCGGTGCTGGCGTGAGCCCCCCGCCCCCGTCCCTACAGCCCCCACTGGCGGTGTCACGGAGCTGTCCCCACTACAGAGACCCGCTCCACGCCGCTGACACCCCCACCACACCCGTCTTAGAGCGACATAACACAGCCTCAGTCACTACTCACCTCATCTACTGTGATGACACAGTCAATATCTATTGAAGTGCTACTTTGTTGAGACTTGATAACATTTTTTGATTAAAAAAAAAAAAAAAATTCCAGACAGTGTGATTTTGGTAAAAACTTGTTTGGATTTGTTTATCTGTGAAGAAATGAAAAGAATGCCATTTGCAATTTAAAAAAAATATTAAATAGTTAATATAATTGTATAATAATTTGTACTATAAAAATTGGGCCTCAAGGTCAAAAAGGTTAAGAACCCCTGCTTTAGAACATAGAATCGTACAAGCGTACGAGGAACAGCACTCACAGATGTCTGCAGCTTTTTGAGTAGTTCAATGAGGCGGAGCGTACCAGCGTATTTTGATGTCAAATTGCGTACCTGCTACGCAAAATGCGTACAGGTTGGCAGGTCTGAATACAGTAATGCAAGCTGAAGTAACCTTCTTGAATCAAGGTGAGTGTAGACGGGAACTGCTGCTCTTCTCCACTTCCATGCCCTCTGTGCTGATGGAGAAGGGGTATCTTGGAAAAAAGAAGAAAAACAGACAAATATGTTAATGATAAAATACACAGACTTACAGACACACACAAAGACAGACACACTGAGACTCACAAACACAAAGACTCACAGACTGACTAACAGACTAACATGCACACTCAAACACAATCAAACTCACAACTTCATACAAATATTTTCATCTGTAATGTTTACTGTTAAAGTTTAAGGAACTAACCCACCCAGAGAAATGTTTTATTTATGACTGGGACATCACCCCAAACCATGGCTTACTTTATTCCATATTCAGACATCCCGCCACTCATGGTCTGAAAGGGCTTGGATCAAGGTGAGGACTCTGGGGTTCAAGTGTAGACGCCGGGAGGTACTGCTCTTCTCAACCTTTGTGCCCTTCTCAGGGTTTAGGGAGAAAAAACACCTTGGGGAAACAGAAGAAAAAGAGACAAAATGTATTAACCCTTATGCCCTGTTAAGACTCAATGAGTCCTCGCCTGTTACGTTATTGAGCATCATTTTGGTTACAATCATGCTATCCACCTTATTCCTAGCCCCCATGATGCTTTGCGGGAATTATGGGCGCAGCTTCCAGTGCGAACCGGAAGTAGCGTTTGTTTACATGCTAACAGTACGCGCTAATCCACTTTCTGCGAACGTTAGAGACATAAAAAACCACCTTTTACAACTCAAACGAGACAATATCATAATACCGCTGCCTACTAATATTGTGAGGTGTGAGGACGACTTAAAAAAGTGTCCAAAGATAAAAAGATAACGTACAGTAGCATATTTAGCTACTTGTTAACTTGGTTGCTTCAGTTGTTGAGGCAACGAGCTATCTGCTAGCTCTGGAAAGTTGCCTCATATAAATTGGAATAATTTTATTTTAAAACACATTCCTCTTTTATAAAGAAATGCATATGTGTGTGTGTGGGGGGGGTCTCTCTCTCACTCACCTCTTTACTGTCTGCTCTCAGGGATTGTGTAGGGTGACATCAGGTAAATTGGGCCATCAGGTAAAATGAGCCAGTTAAGGTTTGAGCCTCCTAGCTTTTTAAGTTTTAACAGGCAATGGCTGTAAATGATTTCAAATTGTTGCTACAACTGTACTTGAAAAAAAAACAATTGATTTGAGTGGTCTTTGGTTGCTGTTGTGGATGGGACAATGCTTTATATCCAGCCTGCTGAGGAGAAGTGTGCGAAAAGTGGCCTGGCAAACAAATTTCACTTGAAACTGATAAGGTTGATAACTCCGTAAAAAAACAGATCTACAATAAAAAATGTGATTTATAATACACATTGTGATTCCCCCCATTGGATAGAATGCACAATTCTTGCTAAGCTTACTTATTTTTAATTTAAATGCATTTTTTGTGGGTGGCTCAATTTACCTTAATGCATCATGGTAAATTGAGCCATGCATTTCAGCTAAAATGGGCCACATACAAAACACAGTCTTACACTGAAGTTACACAGAAATTGAGGGTGCAAAACATGTTCAAAGTTAGATATATATCCAAGGTTGGTCAGTGCCACTCATGGTGCCATTAGCACTGTGGGGGAAAAAATGGCATCTATAATGCCACACACACACATACACACACAGTAAAAGAGCCTATAACATAGTCAACAACATGATCATGCAATTTTAAAATGCATTTTAAGATTAAAAAATGTCTTCAACCTCTTATGTATTCACTGTTAATGTTAAGTTTAGTGTTGTAGTTTAGTAGTAGTGTCAATTAATTATTAAAATTTTAATGATTTCTGCTAAAATTACTGTGTTGTTCTCTCTTGGCCCAATTTAACTGAACGGCTGGCCCATTTTACCTGAACCTTCATCGTACCTCGAGAGGGAATATCCCGATACTTTAACTCTCATAATTCCAAAATAATTATACTTTTTAATTTTTTTTTCACACAGAAACATTTAAGAGACCTATGTCGATTTTTAAAAATATCAATGGATTTCATGCATAGCGTTTTTGATGGTCTTATTAGTCGTTTACCAAAAAGTGGCCCATTTTACCTGACTTCACCCTATGTGTGGTGGTGGTGGTGGTGGGGGAGTATTTTACTGTAGGTTCTCACCATGGATCTATTATAAGACCACACACAGACACATCCGAGTGTCCAACCAACAAAGTTGTAGTAAAAAAAAAAAATCCATTTAGTTCATTTTAATCATAAAGACCTATACTTTTGATACAGAGGGGTGCGTCAGTGTACACAACGTTTACACGGAATGAAACAGTAAACATAAAATTGCGTGTATCATTTAGGGGTATAAAAACCCCTAAATGATACACGCAATTTTTTATACATATTTGTATACATATAGTCTTATAGATTCGGGGTCTAGATATTTATGTACCTATGCAAATCAGCGGGTGACACCAAACAACGTCTGCCCAAGCAAGTCACAGCTTTTATTTCTCTCACACTCACACACACCAGTGTCCTGGAGAGATGCAGCCGCATCTGAGGGGACGATGGCGCGTATGCGTGTGCGCATAGCGTGTGTTGTTGCCCCTTCTCCACTACACAGTTACAGCTCAGCTCTACTCGACTTGTTTAGGTTTTTTTAATCACAATCATAGTTTGTCATATTAAAGCGGGTTCGTCAGCACGGCGGAGCTGATCGCTGTCTCTCTAATCAATGAGCATTTCCCACCGACTCTCTTTTTTCTCTCCTTTCGTCAGCTCCAAACTCACTCCTCTGCACCGCGATTACGAACCGCAGCGTGGCTTCAAACACAGCTGTTATTTAACTCATGTGTCAGAATAACAATAATCTCGAGGGGGGGCTGTTACATTCATTACAATGCATTTCTCCTCTGTGACGGGCGGCGCGCCCCCTCACTCCCGTCACAACACACACACACACACGCCCAGTGGCCTCTCTCCCGGTTCAGCCCCGTCCACTTCTCGGTCTCCTGCCCAGATTACGTTGTCCAAGCGGACCTGTTGGTCCGAGTGGCCACGGTCCAAGCAGACCTGTTGGTCTGACTCGTCCAACACAGTCCAGTCCTCCACCCGCAGCCCCCAGAAGCTGCAGGGGGAGCATACGTCAGTCCGACTGCCCACAAGTCCGACGGCTCATTTCTCCGACTACCCATCCTACAGTGTTAAGGTTAGGTTTAGGGTAAGGTTAAGGGTTAGGGCTACTTAAGTCGGAGAAGTGGGAGGTCGGACTGATGGACGCAAAAATAAAGAAATGTATGGTCGGAGTCGGAGAAATGGGTGGTCGGAGAAATGGGTAGTCGGACAGACGTCATGCGCCCAAGCTGCAGACGGGTCAACCGAACAGCGCTACTCCCTCTCTTCACTCGAGCTGATTTTTTAATTACGAGCGCTCACCACCATGGATCAATAACCGATCTATTATCACCACATGAATTGCCTCATCTACCGAATTAACTAAGAAAACAGAAAACAATGTGAAAACGTTCAAATAACCCGCTAACAGTAATGAAGACCGCTAGCAACCACTGCTGTTAGCCAATGGCTCACTGCTACTTCCGGTGCTGACCGGAAGTTCCACCCATAACTGTTTCTACAGTAACGACCCCAGGAATAAGGTGGATAGCAAAATGGTTTGGGGTAGTTATGTATGTATCTGTGACTGTTGAAATAAAAATAAATAACTATTTGTAATTTTTTTCAATCTATAATTCAAATTCTAGTCTTCGTCCTGTTAAGGACTCATTGAGTCCTCGTAATGATGAGGTCATAATTTTTTAATGGTTTTATATATTTTGGTCATTTTTTTGTTGTTATGTTATTTAATGTCTCTCCCACCATGACTGTTAATTTCAAACAATAAAATTAATTAACCCTTTACAAGCCGGTTTCTAATGTTCAGTCCTACCATGTGTTTTATTTTTTCTTTAAAAAAAAGCCCAAAAAATGAGATATTCTTCCTATTCTTTGAGATAATTAGTTATTCTGTTCGGCCATTTTCTTTATTTTTCTTCTTACTACTTTCCGCCTTTCTACGGTTTTAAACTAGTCCTTCATACTTTTTTTGAACTTTTTTTTGAACTTTATCGGCATTACTTTTCTCTTTTTAACTATTTATACTTTTAAAAATATTTAACTTTTTCTGCAAATTTTTTCCCATAGGAATGCATTGAAAACGTCTTCAAACTTTTAAAATCTTCTTACTACTTTGAACCTCTAAAACTTCAGCATACTTTCTCCCACAGACTCCATTTGTCTTTTAAATTGTAGACAAACTTTTAATCTATTCACATATTACTCAGCTTATTGATATCTTTAACAGTTTTAGATTGTTGGCTGTTTTAAAATCATTAAAATTTTCGACAAAATCCAACTTTATAATGGTTGTGTATTGCGTTTAACGAGCAGGGCTTAGAGTGAGTGACATCATCGTTAGAGTGAGAGGGATCGAAAAAACATTCAGGATTTTTTCTGGATAAATTGCCAGCACGGCCACAAATTAAACTCTAGACACATGATTTCCTCACCGGTTTGTAGCCACACTTGTCGTCTCTCATTTGATGTGCTCAAAACAGCAGACAGACTTACAGAATTGTCTCTATGAGCCTAATTGTCCAGCTAGACCCGCTCCAGTGGCTCATCCACTTCAATATAAAAGTAGGAGCTGATTTTTTTAGAAAAGCAGAAATGCCCCCCTTTTCTACCTTGCGACCCTGAGAAAAGTTTTTGCCCTACAAACATTTAATGCACATCAATGTGCTCAGGAAGGTCTCCTTGCCCCAGTAGTCATGGCCACATTCTGATAAGAGGTACGGTTCTCTTTTTCTGGGCTGTTTTCGGAAGCTGCACAGAGCTCAAATCTCTCTGCTCTGCTCTGCCCTGTGTGCAGTTGGTCCAGCTGTAGTGGCCAGCTCGTTATCATGTCTATAAATAGAGCAGTGCAGGTGCAGCCTGGCTGCTCGTTAAGATGTTTTTAAACACAGCCCCACACAGACACATGATAAACCAGACTGACAGAGGATGTCCACGCACAAACACAGGCATCACATTCACACAGACAGACACACACAGACACTCACACACAGTCACACATGCACGCATACACAAACAGACAAACACACAAACACAACACTGTTCCACACAGTAAAATGTAAGCATGGTAGTCACCATGGTAACTTCTGAGGGCAGGCTGCCACACAGGTGTAATCAATCAGATCATTAGGGAGAGAGGAGTTCTGTGGCGCTTAACAGTTTTACTTTCTGCACATGTACACGCAGACAGAGAGACCGTCAGACTCACACACCCAGACACACACACAGGTTTTCAGCTCAAATTCATCAGCCTCTCAATTATTTTATACTTTTGATGTAAACATCTCCAACAATTTATATTTTTCTCATGAATTTAAGTTCAGACGTTTAGTCTTTCCAACTCTATTAAGAGTAGTACAATTACAGGTGGAGCCTGGGACATAGGATGCAGCTTTTAACATGTGATCTATCTATCTATCTATCTATCTATCTATCTATCTATCTATCTATCTATCTATCTATCTATCTATCTATCTATCTATCTATCTATCTATCTATCTATCTATCTATCTATCTATCTATACCCCTCCCTATTTTTAACCCCTCTGTATCTATCTAGCTATCTATCTATACCCCTCCCTATTTTTAACCCCTCTGTATCTATCTATCTATCTATCTATCTATCTATCTATCTATCTATCTATCTATCTATCTATCTATCTATCTATCTATCTATCTATCTATCTATCTATCTATCTATCTATCTATCGATTTTTATTTTTTAATGATTACTACTGTCTTAGGTCAGGCAATGTTTATGGGAAATATCAAATTTTTACTTTTTTGGTAGTGTTAGATTTAAGTAAAAAAAAAACAAAAAAACAACAACAACCTTGTGCCGCATCGAGTCCTCGTGATGGTGAAGCCATAACTTTTTAATGGTTTTTTATTTTAAGATTTTGTTGTTGTTGTTATGTTATTCAACTTCTCTCCCACCGTGGCTATTAATTTCAAACAATAAAATTAATGAATGAACCCTTTACAGGCCAGTTCCTGTGATGTACACTCATAATATACAAAAACAGCCCAAAATGAGACATTTTCTAATTAGAATGAATGGGACTTTTTATTTCAATCTAACACTTTAGTAAAAATGCAGAAAAACTGATATTCCCCATAAACATTGCCTGACCTCAGACAGTTGTAATCATAACAAGAAAATTTCTTTTTTTTTCATTTCTAACAAGAGAACATTTCATTTTGGGGCTGTTTTTGTATAGAAATGAGCGTACATCACAGAAACCGCCCTGTAAAGGGTTATAAATAATCTTAAAATATAAAACCATTAAAGGGACAACGAGGAGTTTCTATTCGGTTATAAAAAAGTCTCACGTTAATGTGGATGAATCTCCGCTACCCACACTTGTTAATGGGCCCATTTCGATAAATATATCGTTCTGTCTCTATCGTTATTGTTATTGAGAATAACGCAGCTGAATCGCCGTTTATGGTCGGAACTACGACGGTATGTGATCGTCTTTGAACCTCTGACTTTAATTCTTGATGAATGAAAACATGAGTCCGTCTTGCGCCGGTCAAAGAATTTTACGGTGCGCGCGGAGGCTCATAAATGTAGTGTGAAAACGCTTCGCTTTTCCAAAACTCCTCGTTGTCCCTTTAAGAAGTTATGACTTCACCATCATAAGGACTCTATGAGTCCTTACTGGACATCATGCTACTTTTTTGTTGTTGTTTGTTGTTGTTACAATCCAAAATTGCATACCTCTGCAGGAAGACCAGGGTGGATGCGAGCTCGGATGGATAATGAATGTTGAAGGTGTAGTAGCTGCCAAACATCATGCATATTGATGACACAAAGGAAGGGATGTTCTCTTGAACAATGGTCCTGTCAACACTCAGCATGAATCGGGTGGAACTAAAGCAGGACCGCCCTAAAAAAGAGGGAAACACACACAGGATTTAGTTCACAACAAAAACAAGCACCATGAATTAATTCAACATAAAAAAAGAAAACAGACCAACAAAAAGTTAACTTACCACAGACAATGATGGTAGGAGTTAAGGGGAGCTTGTCCACATGGACTTCCCCTGCCAGACAGGTGTCCTCCACATTAGAAAGCATCATCTCTTCCCTTTCTTCAAAATAGGCCATCAGCAGCAGGACCATTTCTTTTACATCTTCAGAGCAGCCGCTCAGCTCAGCACCTCTCAACATTCTTCTCAACATTTTCACCCTTGTTGCAGCCTGCAGGAACTTCTTGCTTTTGCTCATGCACACTGTGCTCATGTAGTTCAGGAGCCGTTTCCCCTTCAGGTCCACGTTCTGTATGAAAGTTTCTTTAAGCGCTATTCCTGTGAGCTCCTTGAAATGCACATTCATGCCAACTTCACTGAACAAAGAAGGCCAGCCTTCCAGGAGGCTTTTGATATTTTTCCCTTGGTTTACTTCTTTACGCTGTGTGTAGAATGTTGACTTCATTAATTGTTTGATCTCCTCCGGATTCGCATTGGTTTGCTGGGACATCCGCCGCAGTTTTTCTTGCTTCTCTTGCTGGCTCTCCAGGGTCTCTCCAAGGGGCAAGAATTTTACATCCCACTTGATGCACCCATAGGTGTCCTGGATCGCTGCTCTTTGTTCTGGAGGCACTTCATCTGTGTCAGAATCCTCTGCACGACTCTTTCTTTTTCTTATTTTTGGAGTAGTGGATCTCTTCACATTTTCTATTCTATTTTGCAGTTGTTTCACAAGAGAGTGGTATCCTCTGCCTATAACATCTCCCTCTATAATGTCTTGCAAAGCTTTTGGATACTTTGCCACCATCTTTTTGGCAATATCTGTTGAGTTCCTCTTACTCACTGAAGAACTTCTTGGCATCATATCAGAAACAACAATGCGTACCATCTCCCTTCTTAGACGAGGGCTCGGCCGTTTTCCCCTCTCTAGAGTCTGAATGAGTTCTTCTGGGAACTTGCCCCATGGAACCTGGTATGTATCCACCCAGTCAGCAACGGGGCTTCGGCCACTGCTGACAGATGCTGAAGATGAAGTGCCTGGTGACATGGACTCCAGGGATGGTTGAGGTGCTGGTGATGGACAACTAGATGCGCTGCTACTTTCAGGAGTTTGGCCTGCAGAAAAAGAAACACAGACAGACACAGAAATACACATTATGAGAATGTTTGTCTTTCTATGGGCATTAATTGCATCCTATGGTGGAATACTTACATCTCAGCTTCCACGCAGCAAGCACTTTTCTGGCCTGAATAGGCCTCAAAGCCGTCAACAAATCACTTTCCTCGAGAAACTGAAAATCATCACTCGTCTCGATGCCAAGGGACTGCAAGGTCTCCTCCAAAATATCTTTTGATACCTCAGCAAGGTCAGGCAAGACCTCGTTGATGGCACTGCGCAAAAACGTTGGCTCCAAGTCTGTCATTTCTGGTAAAATGAGAAAAATAGCATGCAATTTTTAATGTTTTAACCATTCTTTTGTCATCATTTGTGTTTTTTCCCCCACCAGTGCCCAAGATCGTGTTTATGTGGAGAAGATGCTGTGCTTCAGTGGAATCATTTGGTGCCCATTAACAATGTAGGATGTTAAAGGATAAAAATCCACCAACTCACTGATTTTAAGACACTGCAACATAGCACAGTCTTTTTTCGCAGAGTACAGATGATACTCAGAATGATAGTCAGCTTTATGTATATCCATCACAAAATACACCTCTGCATCATTTTTAATTAAAATAATGAGAAGCTCTCCAAACTCCACAGTCTCATCATTTTTTGACACAAGGAAGTGCCCTTTTTTATATGCTGTTCTTTTGTACTGTATTTCTGTAGAAACACTAGTGTTGTTTTCTGAGAAGCCAAACTCGCTCACTGCTTGTTTAATTGTCTCGCTGTAAAGGTTGGGGTAAAATGTACAGCTATCTTTGACATGCAGAGGCTGACTGCTTCCAGACCCCACTGAAACATAAGCCTGAAACATCTGATGTCTCTCAGACAAAGTAAGGCAGACATTTTTAAAGTTTTTCAGGTGTCTGGCACATCTTTTAAAGTAGCTGTGCTTACTTTCGAAGCGCATAGTCCAGAGTCGTATCAGGGGGCCAAACTTCAAGATGAGTGCCGAATAGTGTCGCAAATAATGATGCTTTGGCTTTAATTTACACTCCGGGAACAAACACTTCCTTGATTTCAAATATTCTTGGATTATAATGTCAAGATAAGCTACCTGTGACAGAGAAATCCTTTGTGCACAAACCAGATCAACGATATCTTATAAGTTGGTGAGTTAACTGCCAAACCTCATCGTCAGCACTTTGTACTTTGTCGCCAATAAAAGAGGCAACAACCTCAAAAAGTTCCAGTTCTGGATGGCTTGGCCAGAAAGCTTGGGCCTCTCATTGACAGTACACGGCTTTGTCAGCGCATCAGACCCTTTGTACTTGAACTGAGTGATTCGCCGATTCAGAAGTGTATATGTAAACCACTTCTTTTTCTTAATGAAATATTTCAAGTACAGTGCTACATCATAGGCTAGCACTCCCTCAAATATATCGTGTCCCAAACAAGGAGGGAGACCGGGCTGACAAACATGAAACGATTTCAAAGCATTGAACACAGAGTTTACCTTAATGCCTTTGATGTCTCCTGTCCCGTCTCCAGATGCGATATCATTGACAGCTGAGTCGTAGGTTTCAGGGGTGCGCTGTGGACCACAGACATTGGGATCATTTTCAAACTCACTTCGAGTAATTTCGCAGTATCTACAAAAATACTTGGAGCAACTAAAATTCTCTGTAAACCCCCCAATGCCATGAGACCCGAGGTTGTCACCTGCAATACAATACAGTGCTCCTTTAATGGTTTTATTGCCCACAGAGATTCCATTCCTCCAGATCTTTTAAATCCTCCAACATCTCTGAGAAAAGCTTAGCACATCCAAACTCTTTTAAGTCCTTCTCTCCGCACAACAACACAAGGGACATGAGGTCAGTATTTGACCGCACATGAGCAGGCAAATTTGCCAAAGAAAGATAGACAGCTAGGACTTTATGCTTTTTCTTAGCAGCGCCAAGAGGATTAGCGATTTCAAACGCATCCTGATACAAAATTATCTTAAGGCAACCTGGATTTTCAATGAAGAACTTGTTTGACTTAAAGGTTTGTCCATCATTTATGTCACCAAACTCCTGTGAGTCTGTTTCTTTACTTCAACTACATGCTCTTTCAAATGGAGTAGGAGCTCTTTTACAGTCTGAAACTGGCGCGCGCACAGCGAAGCGGCACATTTCAAATCTGTGACAACTGCTCTACTGTGAGTAGGTTCAGGCACATTTAGTCCAGTCATTTTATGAGAAAAGGTTAAACAAATTGCAACAGAAGCAAACTCATCTGATTTTGTATCCTCAGCATGTCCTGAGTGAGGGAAAAAAAAGCCCCGAAGAATCCCATTAGGGGAAAGTTTCGAAAAACACCCAAACATATCCCATTTATACGCATATAAAAAAAAAATTCATGTGTATAGGGTAAAATTTTTAACCTTTAGATATCTCCATGAAAATGACTGAGTTGATTACTTACATTAAGACAAACAAAAAATGTATTACAAGTTTTTTGAAATTCTTTGTTAACATGAGCAAATTTGCATACATTTGCATAAATTGACCGATGGAGTCAACTCATTCCAATTTTCATGCTAGTACCACCACAGCAACTTCATGTGCCTCAAAACGGTGGAATTTATGCAAATTTATGCAAATTTGTGTTAACAAAGAATTTAAAAAAACTTGTAATACATTTTTTGTTTGTCTTAATGTAATAACTCAGTTATTTTCATGGAGATATCTAAAGGTCAAAAATTTTACCCTATACACGTGAAAAAAATTTTTTATATGCGTATAAATGGGATATGTTTGGGTGTTTTTCGAAACTTTCCCCTAATGGGATTCTTCGGGGCTTTTTTTTTCCCTCACTCAGGACATGCTGAGGATACAAAATCAGTTGAGTTTGCTTCTGTTGCAATTTGTTTAACGTTTACCCCTTTTTTGGCCTAAAATGACTGGACTAATTGTGTGTGCGGTAGAGATGAGCTTTGAACGCTGCATATGTGCAAAATGTCCGTTTACAGTCGACGCCAACACACTGGAAAACACAACGTGGTTCATTTCTATGAACGCGGCAATGCAGAACATAGCCTCTCAATGTTAGCAGTGTTTTGCTACAAAAACGGCATGTAGGCTAATCATGTTCAAGCTTGAAAGCACGTGTAAGCTAGCTAACGTTAAGTTACTCACGAGCTGTCCTGGTGTCCCCACTCCTCCTCCCGCTCGTGGTCTTCTCTGCTCCTGCTCGTTGTCTTTTTTTTCTTTCTCGCTCGTCGTCTTCCCTGCTCCAACTGTCGTCTGCGTCTCTGTTCCTAATTTACTCTTCTCTGCCCCTTGTCGCTTCTGTTCGTTTGTCTCTGCTTCTCTTCGTGTGTTTGCTGCTCCTCACTGGGCAATTTGCTCACACAATTCCGCTCGGCGCCAAGTACTGCAGCAATAACGTAGCGTCCTCCAATGACAGAAGTCTTCAAAAACGGTGCTGCTCTGTGATTGGTCTGCAGTTTGAAATTCTAACAAGCTCTACACAGACCGCTATCGCTCTGGCTCTACAACACTAAGTTTTTTTTTCTACAGCACTAAGTACAGACCTAAATTTACCGCAAAAGGGTTTTGTTTTGTTTTGTTTTGTTTTTTAGACTGTATAAAAGGGACGAACCTCTTTCTTCTCCATCCATCACTCCCCACCACCACCACCTCCCACTACAGTACCGAGATAGCAAATGTTTTGGCTGTATTTTGGCATTCTTTTGGCATTTTTGCCTTTCTTTTGGCTTTGTGAAAGCCCTTTGGCTCAAATGTGGTATGATTTTGGTTAGCCTTAATAGACAAGATTGGTGCCAGCAATATATGGCTGAGTTATGGCAAACCAAAAGATGAGGCAAAAGGCGGGATCAAGTAAAGGGGTGGTATGGCATGGCAAGCCAGAAGATGGGCAAAGGCCAACGTCTGATGGTTTGTTTTGGCATGTGTTTGTATAGCCAAAGGATAGCCAAAAGACCAAGCAAACGGCGGGAATTTCTACAGTTTCAACCTACGACAGCCCTCCTACTTCATTTTCTCAAGCTGATCAACACAGAGGTATGTACATGATACATTTAAATTTAGTCAAATCTGATTTTCTATCATTGCTTTGTTTAAATAGCCGATAAGGTGTTTTCTGCACAGTTACGTTAATGTTTCCTATTTTGATGGGAACAAAACTGCTGTGAGCTATGAGCTAACTCGTAGCAAACAGCTCATTCAATTTAACTACATCAATGATATCATGCACAGAGAACTTAATGGCAGTGAGTATATGAGATAGTTTAATGTAGGCTAATTAAAGCAGAAGTAAGTGATATATTTGTGTTAATATAAGTCTTAAAGGGATAGTTCACCCTAGAATGATATTTCGCTCATTAGGGGAGACCGGGGTCAATTGTAACATTTTTTGGTTTTGATGTCATAACTCAAAAACCACTTGAGCTATTTGGATATTTTTTTTAATGTAGGAATCCTCTATCTATGTTCTACTTGTTAACAGTAATTAAATGTTTTTACAAAAAATGTTTGAGTCACAATATTGATTCAAACACCAAGAAGTCAAATGTTACAATCGTCCCCACGTGCGGGGGCGATTGTAACACATACGGGGGCAATTGTAACAACATACTTTATACCTTTATATCAATACCAAGGACCAAAGTAAACTCCCAAGAATGTAGCCATAGTTAATACCATTTAATATCAATTGAACATATATAAAAAACACTTGTCTACTGGTAAGAACAGTTATTAGTGAACCGTTAAGATCAAGAAGTCCATCTCAAGACCCCGGAGGCCATGATTAGTTTTCAAAATGTCTTCTTTTGTCAACTTATAGTCCAGAATACAGAGATAATCAATTTTTATTATCATATAAAAGTATGAAAACCAGAAAATATTCATATTTAGGAAGCTGAAACCAGTGAATTTATGACATTTTTGCTTAAAAGTAGCTTGAACTGATTATTCGAAATCATTGCAGAACAATTTTCTGTCGATCAATTCATTGAATAATTGTTGCCGCTCTAAAATAAATAAATAGGCTACATAAATAAATAGTTACAACCAGTTTTTGAATCAGTTTCAATACTAAGCTATGATTTAAAGCTACCCTGCTTGCCTGCTCGCTAGCTTTTTGACAGAGTTATCAGAATAGTCATCAAAACTATATTTTAACTTTAATAGACAACAAAGGTAAATATATAAATTAATATAGCACTTTTCTACATTATAAAGGGGGGGAAATCATCTAATTTGAGGGTGTTACTGAACTGGACATCATTTTGATGGTGTCGGGGGCAATTGTAACAGGGCGTTACAATTGCCCCCGATTCACCACCCATGATAAAAAGCTGCCTGCTGGCAACAAACAACAAAGTTAACATATGACAAATATAGCAAATGATAGCCAACAAAATTGTCAACAAAACTGGATGTGTTTCAATTATTAGACATTAAAGGTTAAGAAGGAATGAGAAAAATACTGATGATGAAAATTTTTACTTTCATACCTCAAAAATGAGTCATGTCAGATAAAATCAGAAATGCATGAGATATAAGTTTTTCCTTTGGTAGGCAGAGAGGGAACATCAAAAAACAAGTGCATAATGAATTTCATGGTTGTATCTCATTTCTGATTGGTGCAATTTAAAATGTTACAATTGACCCCTGTTACAATTGACCCCGGTCTCCCCTATCTACTCACCCTCATGTGGACTAAGGGCTGGAAGAAGTATCAGAGTCCTCCGTCCCTTCTCTGAGTTACAGGGGGTCTCAGCGTAGCAGTGCATGTCCATATAACGGTTGTAAAGGGACACCAGAGCTCTTCGTAAAAAAACACACACAAAAAAACATCCAAATACCTCCATGCTGCTCGTATGTAATGTCCGTCTTGTGCTGAAGCCCCAAATTGCGTAATTGTCCCGAAAAAAATTAAATAAGTCTATATTTTAAGCTTGTTTGTAGCGGAAGCTTCTCAAAGCTCCTCTTCCTGGTCCGTCCAAATCTCGCGTGATTCGCAGTAACCGCACTGACGCCGGCGCAAATCACGCGAGATATGGACGGACCAGGAAGAGGAGCTTTGAGAAGCTTCCGCTACAAACAAGCTTAAAATATAGACTTATTTAATTTTTTTCGGGACAATTACGCAATTTGGGGCTTCAGCACAAGACGGACATTACATACGAGCAGCATGGAGGTATTTGGATGTTCTTTTGTGTGTGTTTTTTTACGAAGAGCTCTGGTGTCCCTTTACAACCGTTATATGGACATGCACTGCTACACCAAGACCCCCTGTAACTCAGAGAAGGGACGGTGGACTCTGAAACTTCTTCCAGCCCTTAGTCAACATGAGGGTGAGTAGATAATGAGCGAAATATCATTCTAGGGTGAACTATCCCTTTAAATAGTTATATCTTCCGACAGCAATCACTTACATAGAGTGTTTGGTCTGAAACACGGGTCTCTCAGTCCCTCTGCTCTGCTCTGAGCTGAAGAGAAAACATTTATCGTATCCTACAGTTTTTATCCAATGAGGAGAGAGAACGGCATGCAGGGCTGTGTGTGCAGCCAAGGGACGCCGTGAATGTGGCGACGTAGGGACGAGGACTGTTATGGTGCGTTCAAGGAAACTCGTATTTTTCCGACCGTGAAGTGGTACCAGTTCGATCTGGTACGAGTTCACCGGTCGGAAGTTACGAGTGGCCGTTATAGTGACTTTCACAGGTAAAACAGGTCGGAAAAACACGAGTGGGTTGCCTGGAACGCTACAAAGTCGTAAGTTGTGACTTGAAGCTGTAATTTACGATTTCAAAAGCCTGCCTGGAACGCAGCATTAGCGAAAACGACCGGACCACTTACTTCTGCTTTAATGTAATTGGTAGCTGACTAACCTTTGCACAGATAGTAGCTAGCTTAGCTAGCAACAATCAGTCATTCCTTTAGCCTACAGTTACTGAAAGCAGCATACCATTTAGCGTTGAAAGTATATCCACCAAAAAAGCATTGCTCATGTTGCTGTCCTTTTTAGCAATAATCTAGTGAGCTGCCAGGCAGGAAAACACAAAGAAAACTCCAAACTTAAGCCAAAGAGTATAGCAAGAGGCTCTAACTGCCACTAGGTGGTGTTGTGATAGTGCTGCCACTAATTTGGACTGAAAAGGCCTACTGCTGTGAAACCTTTTGTTATATTAAACCCACTTTATTCTCTGCCATATGTGCTTCTAGGGAGAAATCTAATTATCTGTGATTTAATTGCTTCGTTGCTTTTCAGTTATAAGCAAAATATCATATGCATACTTATAATATTTTACATATCCTATTTTCCTCTGCAGAACACTGAGCAAATGATGGCCCTGGAAGAAGACCCAGCCTCTTCCTTAAATATAAAAAGGATTTGGTGAGCTGCCTTTGATTTTATTAGAGTAGGGTAATGTAATGGTTGGCTAGTTGATTTGAAAATCAATGTAGGTAATGATCTCAATATTTTCAGGTCATCTCTCTTTGACCTTCTGGGCCTGCCACTTTGAAGGTTACGGTATGGGGCATTTTAAAGCCAAAGGACCAGACAGAAAAGGACACCTGACGAGGGATGAATGGAAAAGTTACAACTCAAAGTGGGTGAGTTTTATAACTGTAATAAAGCCTTTAATAAAGCATTCTTAGGCTACAGTAGAAGTAATAAGTTAAGTTTGTTTTCTCTTTGTCTGTATCACTTTAGATCCCACAAGAAGAAACCCCATCTGCTCTACAGACCAGTGATGGTTTTACTGGGCTGGGGACCTGCAACCTGTCAGCCTGGAGTCAGTCAACAGTAAATTCAAAAATAAAAAGATGATGAAATAATATTAACTAGAAAATTTCCTCTCGGGAAATTTTGAATGGGCCACGGGAGCTACTGCGGGTTGTGCCATCTCTGTCAACATGGGAATCAAACCCACGATCTTAAGGTCAAGACAGAGCTGATCAGACAGACACATGATCATCTTTCTATAAGCACTGATATGGAGGAGCTGTAACCACATTAGGTTGTGTGTGTGTGTGTGTGTGTGTGTGTGTGCGTGTGCGTGTGTGTGTGTGTGAGACTGTAATCACATGAAGCTGGCTCTAGAGTCTGTGTGTGTGTGTGTGTGTGACTGACTTGACACATAGTTAGTTAGTAGCTGCATCCTGTGTCAGTCTGATTTAGCTGTGTCTCTGTTTATAAACATTTAAACGAGCGCCAGGTGGATTGTTTATGAAGTTAACGAGCTCTGGCCTGATGATCAAAGAGGTTACCACATTTCATAGCTGTTGGGACCAGTGCCCGGTGCGATTGCCCGTGGCCCTAATTAGGGTCCGGGCAGCTAAGCTGCCAGGACACTATTGTATTCCGAGGAATTCTTCTTCTTCTTTCTTTCTTCTTCCAAGGAAGTCATACTTCCCATGGGTGAAAACTCACCAAACTCTGCAGAAACATCCAAACCCATGCCAGATTCACTCAACTCCAAGGACATATGCCCCCCCCCCTCAATAAGCGTTTCAATTTAAAAACTTAAAAAATTCTTACCAAACCAACGGTAGATGCTACAGTTTTGAAACTTCACCACAATGTAGCCTCAATACTGCTGAGACTTTTGTCCACTTAAACTCATACAAATTATGAAGTCCATCATTCTGTTTTTTTCAATAACTGTAAAACTTTTAAAACCTATCTCCTCCCACAATTTTTGCTCAATTGACACCAAACTTGCTAGAGAGTACTATCTTCAGACTCTCCTCCACAAAACTTGTTTCTCGGATTTTTGATTAATCAAAAATTGAGCCTACAGTGCATGAAAACGTTTGACTGTAAACACTACTGTAAACATATACCATCCAATTCCTGCTAAATACATTTTCAAACTTCCTGAAAAAAAATTAGAATATTCTGGAGTCATGGTTGATGAAGTTTAGCAAATATCAGAATTTTATCTCAAAAACTGAATTTTTGAGAACATTTTGAATTCTGCTCTCATGGGAACAACTGCAGTCAATGTAAGAGTGACATTTTAAAACATCACATTTTCTCTTATTAAACTGCTGTTAATAGCCTACCAAACTTACAAATAGCTCCTTTAAATGTGAAATATTCTGCCCAATTTCCACAATAACTGTTATGTAGTGGAGTAAACATTCACCTTTTACATGTAGCCTAATTATGTCTAATAATAAAGCAACATGGATGAAAATGTAAGTAAAATGCAGAAAAGCTAGGCTACTTTAAATATAATTGTGAGAGTCACCTTTCACCACTTTTATAGCTTAATAGCTGCAATAGCAGATGAAAGTGACAGAGGGAGTTGTCTATGGGCTGTGCTGTGTTTATATTTTGTCTTAGCCTACTTATTAGACCCACAAACTTTTGTATTGAATAAATGAAATAGTCATGTATGATGAGTGAAGGGCAGGCTATCTTCTGTTTTTCATCCTCTTGATACAGCAAAGACAAAAATCTATCAGCCTGAGGTAGGCTACGAGTCTGCTCACTGAACTTTCAAAGCAGAGATTTACGAGCAGCACTTGAAGGCAGCAGCAGTCCCGCCGCTGTTAAAAGGAGAATCTTTTTCTTCTCTTTTATCTCCGCGTGGTAAATGATGCTGCGCGCTGATTGGCTGCTGCCCGCTGACTTGTGCTACATCCTGCAGGCCGTCTCTCACTCACGGGCTCAGAGCTCAGTCAGCGCTCCCCCCGGTGATCCTCGACACCGCTACCTGCCGCTCCTCCTCACACTCACACACACACTTATGCATACACACACTCATTCATGAGTGCGCTTCCTGTCTGTGCGCACCACCGGCTGCTGCAACCTGTCGACTTTACCTGAACCAACAACGCGGGGGGAACCGAATCACTAAACAATGCGTGCACACTGCATTATGCGCTACCGCAGGTTATTACTACTTTTGCGCTGTTTTAGGAGGTAACGGGAGAGGTGTGAGCTTGCATGCCATCATCATGGATTGCCTTTTTCTTCTGATATGGACTTTACCTATCCCGCTGGTCAGCTGCACCTCAGTCAAGCTACTCTCCACCTTCTTGTCCTGGAATATCATCAAGGCATGTGGCATCTAATACACACACTTAAATTCAACACGTGCAACAATCTGCAAGTATTTGTCGCTTCTCCGCGTGATTTATGTCAACAGCAGGCCAGTGCTTGAAAACTAAGACAAATGATTGTCATCCTAAATTAGACTCATATTCCCACAGGGGAACTCCACTTATCACTTTTTTGACTTCCACCACTTCCACTGCTTGCAACCTGTTGCTACCTGTCCATTCATATATATCTATTTCTTTTCATTTTGCAGACGCTGCACATTTGCTGCTCACACACCTCCCACAGCGCTTCAGCCAGTTATTCTTCCAGCTACAGCCACGGATTAAATCATGGTGAGTGCTTGTCTTTTGGCATCAGTGAATGTTTCCTCCAGCTGGGAGAATCCCACTAGATTGTTAATACAATGACATTGGCCATATTCTTGACATAAACAATTAGTTATGTTACAATTTCAGTGTTAAATTGGGTGACATGCCCACAGTGTCTCTGGTAAAACTATGTTAGGGACCCTTGTTCGGATTGGGGTTTCTAATAAGCTGACACTGCAGCAGTGGCTATTGAGACAGGACCAATGAGGGCAGTGCACACACAGGGATTCCCTCTTCACTGCTTTGTAGGCTACTGTAGAAACCAAGGAAACAAGCTGAGGTGATTTACATACTTTAATTTACTGAGGGAAAAAGGGGAGATTGACTTTTTTTCTGAGGTTGTGAGAAAAGCATCTTTATTCTCCCAGCACTGGGAGTTGTTTTCTGAACCTATAGAAAGCCATAGCTTTTGTTAAATGACAAAGCTGACTGGGACAGGAAAAAAAAAAATTGGACTAGAAAATTTCCTGCTGAAAGTTCCTACTTTTTTCCCGGTGTTTCTAATTACTGTCCTATATTTTGTATCTATGCAGTCATTTTAACATTTCATTTGACTGGAAGACCATGGCAACTGCATGAAATTGGAACATTTTAGATTAACAACCTCTGATTTTGAAGTACTCAACCGTATCTGACATGCATGGAAGTATGATGTTGGCGTCAGGGCTTCAGTTAATATCCATCTGTCATCCATATGACTTGCTGCACACTGAACCTCTCACTTGAACAGAAGTTTTTCATTTCAGAAACAGGCTTTGTTTGCTAATGACAGTTGAAAGTACCCTGTTTAGATATTCGTCATGTATCTTGTATTTCTGTGTGAATTTCCTGGTATAACCAGACCTTTTTGAGCTATTTTGAGATGTAGTTTGATATCAATGGAAAATTGTATGCAGCAAATGTTAACATTTTATTTTAATATGCGTTAAATAGCAAAAGTATCTCCACCAACAATAAGAAAACCAGAATGCAAAGCAACAGATGTTTTGTTTTGGATACATGTTGCAACTCACTTCTTTGCTTTCATGCTTTAATTTCTGGTTTTAGTGTCACTCTGTCCTCTAACATAAGTAGTAGCTAAATCCAATCATCACACGCATCCTTGGCCAAAGACAACACATCAGCCACAAAAGAACTCCTGGAGTATCATATTTGACGTTAGCAGCCTCTGATGTGACTTCCTTTCCACCATTCTATTCCACAGACTATGTGTTTGTAACCCCGGTGGAGGTGAACTCCGAGGGAGGATACCTGACCCATGATGTGACCAGGAGAAGTCACCGCAGCAGGAGGTCCCTGTCCTCTTCTCTGCACTACCGGCTCTCTGCCTTTGGGAAGGACATGCAACTGGACCTGCATCCATCTTCTGTGGTTGGCCCGGGGTTCACCGTGCAGGCACTCAACTCTGATGGCATCGCCACGGTGATGGATGATGCAGGGTTTCACAACTGCCTGTATCAGGGATTCGTCCATAACCTTTCAGCATCCTCTGCTGCCATATCAACCTGCTCAGGACTGGTAAGTGTCTGCCACTTCTTGGCTCTTGAGACATTGTATGATCATGCGATGTGAAAACTCAGCAGTGATTTTGTAATTTATTTAAACTGATTACATGGTCTCAACATAGTTTGAAAAAATGTATCATCCCTTGGGTCGATGAGACCTCAGAATCTCTGAAATGCTTTGTTTAAAGTTTCTGAAAAGTTTGGAGGAAGTATTGGTAATAAAAAGCTTTCAACCAACACATTTTGTGCTCCACCCCTACCTCACGCTCTGTGTCTCAATGTCTGAAAAGCTGTCACTCCTCTAATAATGACCCACTTGTTTTGATGCATCAATTCAGACCTTGGTAATATCATGGGTGAACTCTGACATGACATCATTACCCATGAGTGTAAGCATAATTTTCTGCAAGAGCTTTGTCCTGCTTTATTTGAGCATTGGGTGGGGTGGAAAAAGAAAGGATAAAAGGAAGAGAGCTGAGAATGAGAGAGATGTTACACTGCTGACATTACAGTGCATGAGGAAGGACAGTAGTTCAGTTTAACTGTTCATTGACAAAAACACCCAACCAATTTACTCACTAAAGGGCAATTGTAACTAGTTGTCATGGAAAGCACAGAAAAAAAGGTTTCCCATTCCCCAAGTTGTTCACCCCTGCACCAGTGAAACAAGTGTCTACACGTGCAGGACTGGTTGTGTTGCCTTGTGGAAATGTGTCTTCATCACATTTTCCATGTCAATGCCTTTGTTTACACAACTATGCTAAGTTTTGGTCACTGCTATTTCAATTTTTCCTCAGCCACCACACCCACTGGTGCGAATGAATATTAGAAGACATAGCTCAACATTTGGGAAATACAGTATCCCTGTTGCTTTCCGTCCAAGACTGAGTACAGAGGATTAATCTCAACCTCTTGTCTCTGCATTTGGCATAGAGTTAGCACTAATTTAGCCTAGCTTTAGGCCCCGTCCACACGAATACGCGGCTTCACCGAATCCGATCTTTTTCTTAATCGTTTTGAAAAAAATCTCTGTAAACACGGCACCGTTCTCAGAAATATCTGCGTCCACATGGATCCACTGAAAACGACCCAAAACGCTGTAGTACATACTCCAGGCGTGTGTGGAGCGTGTGTGGCGCTGTAGCGCTGCCACACACAAACACTTAAGACAGAGAAGAAGACAGAAAGTCCCTGTTGAAATTCAAGAGAAGAAGAAGTCCCCCGCTGTATTCAAACTCAAACATGGGATTAAATGTTGACAGGGAGTCGTGTCAGAGTAAATATTACGATCAGTGATGATTAAACAGGCGCGATTCAGCCGCAGCGTCTGAGCGACCTGGCGGCAGTCGGCCGTTGTTGTTACGTTACGTCCATATATTGTGTAGTCTACTGCTGTAGCGGTGTGTCTCAGGTTACAGGTAGAGCGGTGGGGGGTATGACATCATCGTTTCAGAAAAAATCCGTTTTGGCCGTCCAGACTGATATGCTGGAGCGGCGTTTTCAAATTTTCCCACTCTGGAACCCGTTTTCACCCTCCGAAAACACCGTATCCATGTGGACGCAACGCCGATCCGATAAAGTATTTATCCGGATTCGAAAAAAAATGTTCGTGTGGACGGGGCCTTAGTCTGAGTGGTGACTCAAATGCTCATCTTCATGATGCTGTTAGGAGAAGATGGTCTTAAAACCCAATATACAAAGGTGGCCAAACCAAACCCATGTTCCCACAGACTGTTGCTCTACCTCGCTCTTCTTGATCTGTGGATCCCACGTTGAGCCCTTCGCTGGCTGCATACAGTAGCTAGGGTATTTGCCTCAAGAAAACATTTTATCTTGCAGAGGACGCATGTCGGGTCGTGCAGATACCTTAGAAGATAAAACTTGCTGTTGTATAATCAAAAAATAGAGGAAGCAAAGGGAAAACGTTGAAAAGACAAACAAACTAACAACAACAAAAAAAACACCTACAAGAAAGTAGCTAAGCATGCTATTGATAGCCAGACTTTAGTAGACTGATAACCCACTGTTCGTCAAGAATAACACCAACATGTCACTTAACGTAATTACTTAGCCATGTTAGCTAGCTGTCAGTCTTTATGCTCACCTCTGTTAGCTTAATTAGCTTCTTGCACTAACTTCACTCTGGTTCAACAAAATCATGTGGCAGAATTTGAGATGATGCTGTGTTTGGGCTTTACATATGAACTTTGATTGATTTGTTTTTTGTAATTATGACGTTATCCGATTTCATTTGCGGTTCATGAGGCGATTCTATCCTCCACCACCAGCCTGGGCCACTTGGAAACTACACTCCATAAAAGCCATACCATCCATTTGTCATCCATTGTAATACCTCCTCTTACCACCTCCTTCTCTGCTTGCCCTGCTCTATTGTCCCCTGTTTGCCCTGCTTCTACATCTCCTCTTGTTCTCAGCAATTAAAGCCAGGGTGAAGTTTGAGCTCCCTGGCTGGCACTGCTAATCTTCACATTGTCCCTTTCATTAGGCTAGGCTCCCACCCACAATAAAACACCACTGACCCGTTCTCTTAAAAGTGCTGCGGGGACACAATGTGATTGGGTCGTGATTGCATTTGAATGGGCCTCGATGAGCGCTTTGATCTATCTTTTACTCCTCCTGAGCCTGTTCTTAGTTTTTTTGCCCCCCTCTTTGTCCCCCAAGTGGGCCATCGCTGACTGGCTGTTCACTCAGCCAGTTAAATGGACTCATGTCTTTATATCTCTGGCTGATAAAAATGAACGGTGAATGAATAAAATGAGATGAAATGGCAAGTGCATGGAAAGTGAATTCTGTCCTTCTCCCCTCTTTTTCTGTCTCTTTCTTTTGGTGCATCAGTCTGTGCATTGTCAAACTGCTGCAAGGCTTACAACAACAACAAAAGTAGTTAACCCTTGCTTTTCACCCAGCCCTCTGCCCAGAATATTTGGATTAAGTACAAACGAGGAATGATCCATTCAAGCCTGCTTGATGTAGTGATGAGCTCAAGGAAGAGATTAAGGTGGGATTAAAAACAACGCCAGAAGTCGGGAAAAAGGAAGACAAGAAAATCTGGGAAAAATAGAGAGGGCAAAGCAAAGAGGGTGAATGAATGAATGAAATCATGAATGAGAAGTGAGCTGGACTGGGAGCGCAGCACCGGAGACAGAGAGAGAAAGAGAGAGAGAGTGCTTTGCAAGAATAATGTGAGTTCATTGTCTAGGGTGGAAGCTCCCAGGGAGGTTGGATGGTCTCTTTATAGAGAGTTGGAGAGATGGACTTGGAGAAGAAATGGAGTGAGAGCAAGAAAGAAAAATTGCTCTCTCATTTTTCATTTCATTGTCTTCTTTCACCAGAGATGAGGAGACAGGAGAATAGGGAAAAGAAAGTGTCTGAAATAGGGTTTTTTGGACTTGACCCGGCTTGTTAATAGCACAGAAGTGTCAGCACCAGCTACCGGGCCAAACCAAGACCAAGCCCTTTTTTTAAAAACATTCACCCCGGCCCGGGCCAAACAGATGGAAGCGGGATTCAACTATTTAAATGAAGACAAGGGCGAGATGGTATTAAGAGCAGAGCCGGGTGGATGGATGACTGGCATTGAGGGATTTTCTACTGTAAAGGATGCCGTTGCAGATGTAATGCTCTCTGATTTGAAGAGTGGAAAGGGGAGGGGGGCGCGGGTCTTCTTTCTTTCTTCTTTTGAGGGTTTCTCATCTGAGGTTGCTTTGCTGGTTGACCTCAATCCTCTCTTCTTGGGCGTATGGGGATGAGTGAGCTAGAGGGAGGGTGGCTGGGTGAAGGGTGTAGACTGGAGGGGTTTCAACCTGGCCTCTTACAGGTTCTTACTGCACTATAGTGCAAGTTCAGAGCTGCTCAGTGCTCGTGTGAATGCAGAGAGGACAGGTGATTTACTGCTCACCTCTGTCCTCCCAGACCCTTCCCAGGATAGGATTCTTCTCTGGGGTGATGAGGGCAGATCTGAGTCCTGCACAGACACCGTGCTGGTCCCTGTGAGAAAATATAGACGCACTATATTATCCTCAGAATGTGAACAGACATTTTACACACTCGGGGCTGGATGAAATGCATAGCACAGCAGAGAGACAAAAGAGTGAACAATTTAAACACAACCAACAGTCCTAAAAACAGAAAAAGTTCAATTTTATACCATGTATAAATTAGACAAAAGATGCAGATGCTCAGATGAGAGAATGTGGGACCAACATGTGTTTGACATCGGCATCTAACAAACAAATTTTCAGTACTTATCAAAAATATTTGGGGATTCATTTGCTATAATCCAACTAATAAATTAAATTGCTCTTGCTTTTGACCCTTGATATGCTATATTAGGGTCTAGTCCATCTTTATTACTCCCTTTTAAACATATGGCGAGTGGCTTAAGATGCAAAGCCTTGTGGGAAAGTTGCAGAGCACTAAATTCTCTTGCTGATGTGTTGTCTGAAATTCCTTTGCCTGTAGAAGTCAGCGTCTATATTTGGGGATTTTTATTTTGTTGACCGTTACCTATGCAGCCACGTCGACAGCTCATAGCTGACGTCAACGTTGGAGTGGTGAATACTGCAATTACTTGATGATGGTGTATAATTTTTATAATTATTTTCTCATGTTTATAATTAACGTGCAACAAGTATTTCAGAAACACTGCTACAACATTCTTGTCTATTGTGGTTGTTCAAAGTCGTTGCTCATGACTTGGCAGTCTTCACTGCAGCATCGGAGAGTCAGATACTCCCTGTGTCAGGTTGTGGCAGAGCTGACCATGACCTTTATTATGACCCTTCCCAAGCCCCTGGGGGCCAGGCCAGAGATGGGCTGGGCTCTTTGGAAACTGAGCTCTGAGGTTCAGACTGACCAATGGGTGCAATTTAGAGGATCAGTTTTCCTCTTCTGAGTCCTTAAGTTGCTAAACCAAGCACAATGCCATTCACTGACTTTTTAGTGCATCGTTGCGAGTAAAAGCAGAAGAGATAACAGTTACCATGGTTGTTTTTGATCAAGCCCAGAAGACGTGTGGTGGAAGTTGGCCCTAAAATCCCAGCAACCCCCAGGTGTCACGATTTATAGCTCAAACGTGTTTGCACAGCTACGTGTGAGAGGAAAAACACTAAAGGAAGTGTCAACACACACCTCCTTTCATTTTCTCCTTCAGCTCTCTTCATCTTCTCCGGCACCTCGGATCAAACCTGCTGTCTGAATTGCCGTTGTTGACACGGTGCCGCATGTTGTGGCAGCCACCGGTCACTGTAGTATGATGGCAGCTCAACCTATGACCTCTGGCTGCCTGCCCTCAGGCACTGGGCTCCCTGTGGCGTGAAAAAGATGTTTGCTGTTTTCCCGGGACATGTCACTGCTGTGTAGTCTCCACAGTTGTTTGGTGGTTGTAGTACACGACACAATGTGATGGCAATAAATGAGAGGCTGAGGTGCATTATTTGTTTGGAAAATGTGACATCCTATTCTTTTGTTGATCTTTAAGGTTAAATATGCATTTTGGAAATAATTGATGGTTTAAAGGTCCTGCTCCAAATCTATATGCTATATGGAACTTCGCAGTGACAATACAAATTCTAAAAAAATATATCTGTAAACTATATCTGGGGAAAAAAAGTATTTGGCCAAAAGGCATACATTTAAACACTTGCTTGCACTGTTTGAATATTTAACATATGTAGATGTTTAAATCCCATTAGACTCCTTGAGCTGAGACAGTATACGATTACTCATCCGCAGGGCTGGGAACAGAGACAACATATGATGTGTGTGTGTGTGTGTGTTTCCAAATCCCTTAGGCTTTTGCCGAGTTAAAATGACACTTGAATGACCGATTTCCAGACAGCACTCGGGCCATTTGTACCTGTCCATTTTCAGTAGAGGCCAACAAATTGGAACGTCTCCCCACTACAATGTGCCTCTCTGGCTTGGCCATAACTCAGCCACTGGGCTGGGCCACAGAGGAGCTCAGAGCTTGGCACTACAAGAGGAGAGTGGCCCGGAGCCGTTCCCTGGTGGTCTGGATGCTGACAGTGATGTAGTGCCCACTGTTAGATGCCAGTGGGAGAGGGAGGGGGGGTGGGGAGTGGGGTAGGGGTACGACTCCCAGCATGGGTGATGGTTGCTTGTGTGTGTGTGTGTGTGTGTGTGTGTGTGTGTGTGTGTGAGAGAGAAAAAAACAGAAAAGCTATGTGTATGTGGGCTTGTACGTTCTTTCTAGTGTGTGCAAGGTCTTTTCTCACACAAGACTAATGGCTGGTGTTGAAGTCTTCAAGTAGATGCTACAACTTCTGCAAACAGAGCCCATACATCACATCTGACCTACTATTGTCCCCACTGCATTACACTGACTGGTGCTGTGGTAAAACAGTCCAGGCTCACAGCAAAGCTGGTATGGCCTGGTTGATAAGGAGTGTTGATTGGTGATAAAGAGTGGTGACTTCTTAAAGTGTTACAGCTGTCATTTTTCAATCTGCTGGCAGAAGCTTGTGTGTGAAATACAATGTAGTGCTGTTTCATGTTTAAGGCCTGTTTGCCCCTAGTGTAACCTCACAGTACAGGACACATGGTCTTCATTCTGGTCTCTGGGAAAGCAAAATCTGGGATTAATGGTGAGAGGGGTCTTATCTGATTTTGACCTGCGTTTTCTTTTTTTTTCCTTTCACAACTTGTGTCAGAGTGTTGTCAAGGTGAAGATGTTTTTCTCTGGCAGCCATGGAGAATTTGATTAGGAGTCGCTGGATGTTCTTTAGTCGAGTTGTACTGTGACCACATACCATGTATTTCCTACACCTTGTTACTACAGGTACGATAAAATAAAAGTTATTTATAAGTTAGGTGCCTTTCTGAAATGTGTCCTTCCTTTGTTTAAGTGATACTTGACCATATTGATTATCTATCTATCTATCCATCTATTTTTTTTGCAATTGTTTTGTTTATATTATTAGTTATTAATGGATACTTTTTTTTTAAGTCCTCCATGTGCCATAGATGGAAAGTATGTACAGCCCCGCTGCTTGCTTGCTACGGCTGACTACCGTACTTATACTCTCTAATGTTTGTTTGTGCTCCATACCATGTATGTGGTCGTGAGATAAAAAAAAAAAAAAGTTGTGAAATAGTTTTTTAGTTACTTAATTGTTCAGACACTGGATGCACAATCTCTCACAAGAAAGTTTGACAATGTCTCATTGCTACGGCCATCTCATTCTCCAGTCTACTAGCTTTTTTTTTTAGATTTAAGAGCGTCATCAACGTAATCTGGGTGATAATGATAACAGTACCAGTTGGCAGAGACCATAAAAATATCTCATGGGGTGTGGTGGTTATAGCTTCATTCATAGAGTTTGATTTGCAGCTGTTTTAAAGTTGACAAAGATGTAGTTTGCTCTGAGTCCTCTCAGGCTCACTGCCTCTGCCGGTGCCAACACTGAGGTGAACTCAGTATTGAATATTAACAGTAGGACAGAACCAAGTGGTTATTGACATATTAAAACTGGTGGTATTAAAGCTCTGTCCATTTTTACAAATAGACAGCTCCTCTGGGTGTTAGGGTGTAACTTCCCTAGTGTCATCTCCACCTTTCCAGTCCTAGGTGCTATTACTGAGGGTTGGTCGACCTTTGTTGGAAAATTAAAAAGTTAAAGTTATCGCATACATCTCTGGTACTTTTACTGTATGTACGCTTCACCAGAGAAGAAAGAACTCTGAAGTTTATTGGAATTAAACAGTCACATCGTTTGCATCATAGCATCACTTCATCTTTAGGTTAGTAAAAGTGTTAGAGCTGCACTGTAATCCAGTTAAAGAGCAATTAACATCACTTTGAAGGAGGACATTTCCATTTGTATGAACTGGTGTGGGAGTAGCCTTACTGTTTCCTGCTGTGACTACACGGAATAACGAGTAGGTCCCTCCCAAAGGCTGCAAATGACAAAAGACTCATCCAACACCATCCGTTTCTGCTGCCTTCCCCAGACATGCTTGGAGGGTGTCAGTAGGTTGTTCAAAGACAATTAGTGAGGCCAAACAAGGACTGAAAGATCCCTGGGCTACTGACACTTTGTGATCCTAATCAGTCATACATGAAGAGGGTTATCTGGACATGTTATCACCAACTGAGTAGCTGTAAATGGCTTGAATGACTGTGAAATACAGTCTTTCAAAGCTAAATGAGGAGAAACCCAACCAGTGTTATTCCCTGTCATTGCTGTTTGGCTCTTGTCTTCTTCTAATCCAAGATCCAAAATTACCACCACTACTCTTTTTTTCACCAATTTTTTAAAGACACATAATTTCTCTTGAGTAAACTGTAATTACTCAGATTATGATCCCATTGAATAAGTTAGAAGCCGGAGGGGCCTCCTCTGCTCCTGAATGATTTTTTCCCCCTCACCACACACTGTGTTCACATGATTCTCTGCTGAGCTGGAGTGCAGATGTGCTTTAGAGCTCAGTAATCACCGGCTTGGGGCTTCTCACTGCTCGGCCCTAGTCTTTAACAGCATGTAAGCACTTACTCATTTGCCTTATAATATCATGGTGGGAAACCTTAAAAGAAGTTTGAGTTTATACAGAGACAAGCTAAAGATGCCGTCTCCCCTGACATTATGTTTGCCAAAGAGACAGAGCTCCTTGTTGGAGTGGCTTTCATTGACTTTATTCAAGGAAAGAAGAGGTCCAGCCGGAATTATTTCAACTCAAATTTTCTCCACGTTGAAAAAAGAACAATTTCTTACTGGAGGTGACTTGGTTCAGCCTGTGATCTGTGATGATCTGAGTGTGCGAGAGTCAGAGAAAGGTGCAGGCCTGCATGTAAATGTGGGTGGAAAGTAAAGTGGTGTTTAGCAGAGAGCGCTCTGCCCTTTAATCTGACCTAGTCTTACAAGTGTTAATGTGTAAAAGATAATAGGTCTGCGGTACCATTGCTTATAGCCTCTCTGTTGTCTATAGACGCTGTGTCGCCCTGTACAGTCCTGTGAAACTTTATACCTTTTTTTCTTGCACACCTCATTAAATGTATAGCACTTGAGCATTCTATTACAAACAGAACTACTGTAGATATAGGCAATCATCTGCAAAATGCGTAATATTTTCAAAATACGCCAAAAATCAAAACCTTTCAGGCTAATCTTTCATTGCTTTGATGGATTCCTTCTACCTGCCAGAGATCACCAGTGATTTTTTTACTGTTCCTGTTTGACTTACACCAATTTATCACCATTGTGCAGATATCATATCTAACCCACTTAGATGGAATTAAATATGCAATCCAACAAATTAGTATGCTGCCCCCACAAAGGTGGTCGAAGCAGCAGACGCCAATTCATCCTAAAGTCCCTGCTTGTTGAATGATTGTATTATACATCCCACATTTCCATAGCATGATTGGTTAGTTGCTCTTTGCAGGGTAAATGCTCACATCAGTTCCCTGAATGGATTTTGGGTTGAAAATGTGATGACTCTGATCCTGTGCTGAGATTGAAAAAAATATCCCTGATGATGATGTCATCAGGTCAGTCTCCCTTCAGAACCTCAGAAGACATTATACAGCTGTTTCCAAAGGCTGAGTCGTCTGTCCCATGATGAATAAATCGACCTTGATGTGTAAAATAGCTGGAGTGAGCCTTTAAATTACGCATTACCATCCAGTATAAGTAAAGGATTGTGATGCCCCCCCCCCCCCCCCCCCCCCCCCCCCCACACACACACACACACACTTAGACAAATATTCCATTACTGTACTGTTCAGTTCATTCTCCTATTTATAAAGGAGAATAAATTGTGACCACAAAAGATGAGGTAGATCTTTGCTGCATAGGGCCACTGTAACTCGAAGATGATAGGTTTGCAATAGATTATGGCAGAGGAGGAAACGAGATCTGAATGACACACAAAACATAAAACTAGTCACATGACATGTGACTAGTTGAGGGATGTGTGAAAATGTAAAGAATTAAGCTGGATTTATACTTGGGGTTAAGGGGTTAATGGATGTTACACCATAAATACCTTGGATTCATAGTTTGCCATCAGAATTAATCTCTTCATAGCACCACTGCAACATACCATATGTTATTATTGCACGTAATCAAAAAGTCCTGTCTGTCCTATTATTTTATTTAACCATTTAATAACCTTCTTTTATATACTTGCAAGTCTTCTTTATATTTGTATTCAAGCTTTTTCATTCACTGTGATGGAGACAGGCAGAAGGTTTGCAGTGCATATTTTTGCAGCAGCACAAGTATAGTGCAACTATACTGCAACTAATGTATGTGTATTAGCCTGACTAATTCTAATGTGGTGTTGGTCTATTGATGCTGCAGCAGGTGAACTTTTATTTTGAAAGGCAGGTAGCTCTCCAAGTTGTATTAGTTGCTCTCTCCTTGATAGCAGCATAATGACAGAAGAAAGAATATCACCTCACCACACACACACACACACACACACACACACACACACACACACACACACACACACACACACACACCACCATTATTACCGTGCCTGCAGATGGAATTAATTTCCTGTCATTATCATCTGCTAACTGCTGGAAAAGAAAGTGGAGAGCTGGCAGATGTGGTGACGCAGTGAGAGAGCGAGAGAGACAGCGAGAGAGTGAGAGAGAGATGTAAGGCATGCAAGGATTGTGGTGGTTGCCAGGTTGGGTCATGAATAGTCATTAATAACATCTGCCTTTTCTGATGGCAAATTATATGATATGCTCTGCAAAATCTCAAGCCGAATCTGTATAATGTCTGTATGAGGCTGATTTTCTTGTTGTCTCATTAAAGCCAGTGTGATGGTCCAAGGGTGTTGGTTGGTTGAGAGGAAGAAAAATTATGAAATTATCTCCTGCTGTTGTGCGATGAGTAGACTGATACCACTTGACAGAGTGTGCTGTCGGGACAAAAAATAATAAAAGTGTTCCATCTTAAAAGGGAATCTGTGATGAAGTGTATGTTTTCACAGAGCAGGTTTGTTGTAAATGTAAGAATGAAAGACAGATGAAAAGATGGGCAAACGAGAGACGACAGCAGTGTGTGCTGATGGGAGACACCTCCTTTGACCTCCACTAGCTCTGTTTTGAATTCCAGTCTATTTTGGGAAGCTGTACTCTTTTTGCCAAAGACCTTCAGTCTCTTAATTCAGATCTTTGATTTGATATATTTTATTCATAGCCCTGAGGAAAGCTTTCTTTCCACCTTGTGCTCACAGGTTGAGCTTTTCAGAGTGATGCCGCTGGAGCAGGGAGCTGTGAAGCTTTTTGAAGGTTGTTTTGGCAGGTATCGATGTGCTGGGGTTAAAGCCATTGACACCGCACAGTGAAACTCGGAAACCATTGGAGCACGTGGAGTTTTTTTCATGTTGGCAAAATGAAGAACTTGCTGTAAAACTTCCCATCGCTCCGTGGAAGATTGATGGAAGCGGGAGATGATTTATAGACAGACGAAAGATGTGTTGGCGGCTGGAGATTTGGAGCGATGGGTGGATGGTTGGATGAAGGGATGGATGGTCAGATGGATGGATGGATGGTTAGAGGGATGGATGGGACTGATGATGGCTGCCTGCCATGTATCCAGGCAATGTTTTGACAACAAGAGCTTTGCCATGGCCTCCCTTTTGTCCTGTCTCTGTTTATTTTGCCACCTGCTAGTCTGGGGGGAATGGGGTCAGTTCAACAGGAGCAGGGTCCTCTCTCTCTCTCTCTCTCTCTCTCTCTCTCTCTCTCTCTCTCTCTCTCTCTCTCTCTCTCTCTCTCTCTCTCTCTCTCTCTCTCTGTCTCTCTCTCACACACACACACACACACACACACACACACACACACACACACACACATACATTCTCTCTCTCTCTCTCTCTCTCTCTCTCTCTCTCTCTCTCACTCTCACTCACACACACACATGTACCCATACACACACACTCAGGGGTCACTGGGTCAGTGGGTGTGCGCAAATGTGTTCTTAGTGTGTGTTTATGGCTGTGTATGTGTGTGCCTGATTGATTGCACAGCTATTTTGTGAACATGTGGTGGGATGTGGAGTGAATTAGATTGAAACCTGTGGTCATGTTTAAGGTTCAGTAGCTCAGTCTCTCAGTTCAAAGAGCAGCTAAGGCCACATGATCAAAACTGACGTGACCTGTTACTTTGAAATTAAAGGGCCAGGCCGGACAAGTTGATTTGCTTTGTAACATGTCCAGGGACAAAAACTACAAACATAAATTGAATCTCCTCAGGTTTATACTTTTCAGAAGAAGGGAGGTCAAAATGGATGCTACAGTGCTGCCATATGTACATGTTGTTTTCTAGTTTAGATGACACATTAAATGAAGTTGACTGTTAAACCTTTAAATATGATTAGTCACGGTCAGGAAATTGAATAAAGCAGTGTATTAAATTTAAACAATTTTAAAAGTGCACTGTACAATTGTCAGATTTTATTTTGAAAACAAAACCAGGGACACAATGTTGTCATTATGACTATGTCAACAACAAGCACTGCAGAATCTTCAGCTTGGAGTGAATTATGTTTTGAAGTAAAGCCCTAAACTGGACTGAACAAGATGTGCACATTTTGTTGTAATCAATTAAAAACAAAACCCAGTTCTGCATAAAAACAGTAATTTTATGCTTTTTTGTCATCCAGCTAAATTTGACATATCCTCCTCTAAAACAGCTGGATGCACTGTGCACATCTGCCTAATATTAAGATGGAGTTTAAGTTGTCAGTTTAGGTGGGACTGATCTGGGCAGATTCAGAGGTGAAGTATGTGTTAGTAGCCTTTTAAAAGGAAAGACTGCTGGTTAAACCAAAGGCTGCTTCAGCTACACTGTATATCTCTGTCAAGGCCAGACTGTGCTGTTCCATATTAGATACTAAATATTTAATAGTACCTACTGTTGGATCTGAAATGATTTCTGTGTGAGAGATTTGTGGTTTTTTACTCATTATCCATGGTTTTGTTTGTGTTTTTTTCAGTCAGGTTTGATCCGTGTGTCTCAGGAGGAGTATCTGATCGCCCCTCTACCCCAACATCTGGCCAAACAGCACAACTACAGTGTCCCCAGCGGTCACCACCCACACGTTGTCTACAAACGCTCAGCAGAACATGTTATCCACAGAAGATCTACCGACTCACCTAGCACCAGTTCATCCAGACCTGACGATCCCTACCTCCACCATCATCATCAGCAGCATCATCACCATGACTACCAGCATGGGAAACTACAAAGGCATCACTTCTGCGGACGCCGCAAGCAATGTATGTAAGGGAACCTTATATTCCTTATATCACCCTTAAAGCCCTCCTTCGCTATCTGATCATTTTAGATGAATCCCATTTCACATACCAACACACCACATGTCACTGATTTGGCTGTAAGCCTTTACATTTATTAGCTGTTTAATCGTATACTTCAAGAAAACACTCTTAAAGGGACAACGAGGAGTTTCTATTTGGTTATAAAAAAGTCTCACATTAATGTGGATGAATCTCCGCTACCCACACTTGTTAATGGGCCCATTTTCGATAAATATATCGTTTTGTCTCTATCGTTATTTTGTTATTTCCTTACTTTCGGTTTCGTGGCGAGTCATGAGAATAACGCAGCCGAATCGCCGTTTATGGTCGGAACTACGATGGTATGTGAACCTCTTTGAACCTCTGACTTTAATTATTGATGAATGAAAACATGAGTCTGTCTTGTGCCGGTCAAAGAATTTTACGATGCGCACGGAGGCTCATAAATGTAGTGTGAAAACGCTTCACTTTTCCAAAACTCCTCGTTGTCCCTTTAATTTATTTTGGTCAGTGAAGATCTGAAAAGATTCTTCCCTGAGCACATGAATCAATGTACATCATATGGAATGTGCTGAATGTAATACATCATTTTGCCATTAAATTGAAAAATACAAATACATAATAATAATATTTCATCATCTTAAGTGTTTTTTGTTTTGGTGTATTTGGTTTATGTCTTTAGGCCAATGTGAAGTACTTTCAGCTCATATTTGACATACGCAGGATGCAACTTGATTTTCTCCTTGCAGGACAGGTCTATACAGATATGCTAACATGAGACGTAAAACACCAGTTTATTTGTAATACAAGTATGTAACAAAAGACTTTGACATTACATTATTTTAGTGTTATCACCACTTTACCACGCTACTTTGAGTGCATAATTATGACAAATGTATTTGAGGCTACACCATACTCAAACCTCTGCCCAGGTTACAGTTTTATCTTTCCTTCTAGTGGTGAGAGGTAGGAAGTAGCATGGGGAGTGAATTTCCTGTCCTTTCAACACCTACCCTGCTCTTATCACCTGGCACGAGCCAGGAAAAAGGCAGTTCATTCATTTGACCCTCAGTGCCAAGTCCTCACTGTTTCTTTGTACTTCATTCTCCCTCTGTCTCTCCTCCCTTCCGGCCTTCCCTTTTCGCCCTCGCAGACGCTCCCAAGCCTCCCGCTGGGGACCGTTTCGTCATGCCTGATGAGTTTGCGATACCTGAGGTGGAAGGACCAGGAAGGGCAAAGAGATCGCCCATCAACTCCAACAGGGTGGGTGGTCTGAATGTGGAGACCCTGGTGGTGGCAGACAGGAAGATGCTGGAAAAACACGGCAGGGACAACGTCACAACCTACGTCCTCACAGTCATGAACATGGTGAGAAGTGGGAGGAGAAGAGGGAGGAGAAGGAAATGAGGTGGTGGCATGTACAGTAACATTATTGACAATACATGATAGAAGATACATGGACATCTGTTGTATCGCTCTGTTCACTTCAAGCCTGGTTGTAGTTCATCTTCTGCCATCTAAAATGGAACACTCCTGAGAAGCTTCAAAGCGAGGGCCGTGTGCTTTACTGTAGTTGAGCTAGCACCAAGCGTATAGGCAAACATACATTATGTATCCAGCCAGACATGCTTAACATCTCTTCAGCAGCTCGTTTAGAAGTGGGATATTATGGCGCTTTTCCACTACACAGTCACGGCTCGGCTCGGTAAAGGTGCTTTTCCATTACAACTGAGTTCTTCTAGTTCCTCCTCAGCGGGGACGGGGTCGTCGCGGGGGGCGATCGCGGGGCCACATTGTCTCTCTCTCTTTTTTCGATCCTCTCGTCAGCTCCAAACTCACTCGTCTGTTCCTCGATCACAGACCACAGCGTGGTTTTCCACACAGCAGTCATTTGCCGCTGTGTTTTGATTCTCATGTCGGACGTTGTGCTCACGACAATGCTCTGCCCAATCAGCGGAAGGCAGTCGGCTGACGTCACGTTTTAGTATCGCTTCGGCTCGCTTGGAACCAGGGCTGAGGCGATACTAAAATAGTACCTTGTGCCAGGTACTAGGGGCTAGTGGAAAAGCAAAAAAAGCGTGCCGTGCTGTGCCGCACTAGTGGAAAAGCGCCATTAGATTAGGGTAGAGTACTGTAAAGTCATTTATGTTGAATAAACTCTTTAAAGGAAATGCAATAAAATGTAAACTTACACTCAAGAGTTTTCCTGCTGCAGTGTTCCTTTTTTCTAGCATGACCAGTACTGACACTGCTGAGACAAAATTTGCTTCCTCTGTTAACCCAGCTGTTGGTTATGTGGTTTCCAAAAGTCTGATTATTAGTATTTCTTTCATAATTTACTACCTTTACATCTTAATATGTTTTAATATGTTTGTTAGTTTTCTTCTGTGCTAGTTCTTTGTTGGTCATGTGGCCCTTACTTGCTTGTGTTGTCAGAAATGTTTTAATGGTATCAAGATTTTGACCATTAACCTCTTCAGTTTTGAGTGCAAGAAATCTGCATAGGCAAGTAAATGGAGATGAGCATTAGCCTACAACCTAGCTAAGACTAAACATTACTTGATGTTAGAAGCTCTATGTGGGAAATTAACAATCTGCTTCCTGCTCTTTTGCAGGTTTCCAGTCTTTTCAAAGATGGCACCATTGGTACCGACATCAACATTGTGGTGGTTAGCTTGTTACTACTGGAACAAGACCCAGTGAGTGGAATCACATAACACGTCTGAAGAAAATGTGCTGTTTTGTTCTTGGACACTGATGACTGATGATTTTACTCAATATCTGTGTCTCTGTTCCTCTCATTTCATTTCCAGCTGGGCTTAACTATAAATCACCACGCCGACCAGTCTCTCAACAGTTTCTGTCAGTGGCAGTCGGGTCTGGTGGGGAAAGGCGGCAAACGTCATGATCATGCTGTTCTGCTCACTGGACTTGACATCTGTTCCTGGAAGAACGAGCCCTGTGACACCCTGGGTAAGGTTGTGTTTAGTGGAAATGCTCAGTTTTGTCTGCATTGGTTACAGCTGAGAAACCCCTTTCCCCCATTCATTTGAGTGTGAAACGGTTTCAGGAGTTGAACTGCACTGTGGATGTTGTGATTAATGATGGCGATTTGACATTGCAAATAGAGGAGATGACTATCCTTATGACACGGTAACCCAAATGTGCTTTTGTTTGTTTGTTTTTGGGCATTTTGCCTTTCTTGCATGGCAACAGTGTAGATGCAGGCAAGAAAACATGGAGATAGAGGAAGGTTATGGCCTGCAGTGGAATTCCCCAGTCAAAAATGCAAACATCACCTTGATCAGCTGACACTCTGGAGGAAAAGAGCTCATTAAAAAGTATCCTGCCATGGTTGTCTGTCAAATCCAAATGAAAAAACACAATCTGGCCAAGCAAGATAACTGCCAACAACATGTTTGAAGTGACCAGTGTACTTAGGGATGAGCTTAGATTCAGTCCACATATAAATCTTGAAGCTTGTAGGAACAAGAAGCAGCTGGAACAACAACAAGGCAGCCAACTCATCCTGGCTTATATCCCAATCATATTGCATTCACACTACTAAATACCCCTAATCTCTAGGCAGCACTTTATCTCATTATCTCATTAACTGCTGGCAGTTAATAAGAAGAAAAGTGACTTATCAGTAGAAGTATGTGTTAACTGTACGTAACTTGTGTAGTGTCTGAAAGAAAATGGCTTTTTGATAAAGACCAAAACAAAAAATACTGAGAGACAACAACATCTTCTGCCAGGGTTGTTAAAGTTTAGCGCATGGCTCTTTTAACTTATGGGCACATTTATTAGCGACGTATCACTGTTCCTACATGCTTTTATTTTGGGGTCAGGAAAGTGACTGTAAATCCTGAAAATTGATCACTGAAATCATAATGTTGTCGGGGCCACTATCAGCAGTAGTCATCTAAACTCATCAGCTATCAAAGTCTTATAATTAGGCAGGCTTGTGAGCTAGCACTTTGCATCTGGTGTGAAATTCCCCTTCCGACTTTTCAAGTACGTGAACATGTTGCTGGCTGCCAAATCTGTTTGAGGTTTCAACACAAAAGAACATGCTCGGTTACAACAGAGAAAGAAACAAGAGGATTTTATGTTACAGATGCGAGGTTGGATTTTGTTAACCTTTGGCATTTTGTGAAGCTGGTATGTTGAAAGTTGATGACCAAAAATCTCAGACTCCATATCTCTTTCTGTCTGTGCAGGTTTTGCCCCCATCAGTGGCATGTGCAGTAAGTACAGGAGCTGTACCATCAATGAGGACACAGGACTGGGCTTGGCTTTCACCATTGCACATGAGTCTGGACACAAGTATGTTTGACAAAAACTGTATTATTGAGGCATCAAATGAATTCTGCACTCAGCTTCTGGCTGCTATAGTTATAAAGCCTTTCTCTAACAATGCTGACAGAAACTGTAGCAGTGACCTAAAACAGATGAAGCGTTGTCAAATGGTTGTAACATTTCTCTGTGCTGCACATTGATGTAATGAATCTATATTAAATGAAATGAACATGCTCTGATTTAAAGAAACAAATACACTGTGGAATAAAAGCATTACGTTAGAGCACTACTTCATCCACTCCATGACACTTTATGAGAGAATAATGGAAACTGCCTAAGGCGCCACAACTCTTTGTTTCTGTTTTCACGTCTCCATTGAGATAGAGTTTTATTTTTGATATTTGCAGATTTCTGTTTGTGTGGCATGCTCACAACAGAAACGGGGTGCAGATGATTTTTTAATAATCCACTGAGGTAATAATAAGCCTGGCTCTATATGAGGTATACTAATGAATTAAGTCGGCTAAATGGGACGTGATCCAGAAACATGTTGACTCAAGACCTAAAATTGACAAATTAACAAAGAAGTAAACACATGACACCACGTTGTAATGACTTAGTTCACCCAAATATGTTTTAGCTGCATGACATAATACAACATGTAAATGGTGGGTTAACAATGACATCAGCTTGATCATCATAAGGGAAGCTGTCAGTGTCAATAACTGTCAAACGTAATCATCGCAAACTTAACTGTTACCATTTCTCATTATAAGAGCTCATCTTTAAATAACTCATATCTCTATTACTCTATATTGTCATCAACAGAAGTTAAAGTCTCTAAGTCACCCATTTCTCTTGATTTTCCTGCAGTTTTGGGATGATCCATGATGGTGAAGGCAACCCTTGCCGCAAGACAGAGGGCAACATTATGTCTCCAACTCTGGCTGGAAACAACGGGGTCTTCTCCTGGTCCACCTGCAGTCGACAGTACCTCAGCCGCTTCCTTGGGTTAGGCCCGACTCAAACATACGCACCATGTAAAATCTGTTGGTCAGTTTTTGTTGCCTTCTTTCTGACTGACATGAGTGGTGTGCTGCGTTCACCAGAACAGCCCAGGCATCCTGTCTGGTGGATGAGCCCAGGCAGATCGGTCAGTACAAGTATCCTGAACAACTTCCTGGGCAGCTGTACGACGCAGACACACAGTGCAAGTGGCAGTTTGGCTCAAAGGCCAAACTCTGCAACCTTGATTTTGTCAAGGTGAGATAAGTCTGAGTTTTGAACACAGTTTTGATTTATTGTTGTTTTTATATAGGCTACCTCTATTTAAAGCTGCTATTTATAAGTTTTGCTTTTGCTAGTGGCTAGCTATTGGCTAGTTTAAGGCAGTATTAGCATTAAAAGCTGTTTACAAGGAAATATTGCAACTTCAGCATCAAACTGTTTCCCTTTACTTGCCATGAGCTGTTTGGAAGTGGGCATGCTAACCAGCTAGCTATCCTTGCCAGCCTTGTCCGACAAGCATGTCACTGTAGTTCCCACTTCACACTGGCTTAAGCTCATCACCATCACCTGAGCCTGGCAAGGGTTAACCCTAACCGTTACCCTTACATTTGGTGGCAGAAAACATATTAGTAGCCCCTTTAAAGTAAAAAGCTGCTTTAGTAATATTTGTTTATATTCCCTGTCCAGCAGCAAACAGGCATTTCAAGTTTGTGACATGCCGGTGAAGAAAGTAGAACAATTAATAGCTAAAGAGTAAGACATTCCCCACTGGTGGAGAGCAAAACGGAGAGAAAAAGGAAAGTCTGGACTGACATTCAACAGGTGGAGACAAATAGACTAAGGAAAGAATCAAAAAGGAGGGAGGAAGGATCGTTCCTATAATAGATCTTTGAACTAACCATGTCTTGTTAGTGCAGTTACACAGAGCCAAAGTTGAATAGTCCTGTTTTTACATGGACCCCAACAATGTAAATCAGTTCTCATTCATGTCTTCAATGCACTAGAAGAGTCTCCACTAATGAGATGTGGCACTCGGATCATAAAGGGGGTGCACTTGTTTGCTTTACAGTGCCAGTAAATTGGCATTTTATTAATTAGCATGATCTTTGCACAACAACTTTAAACCCCCCAGGTCTGACCCCTCTATTAAACTGCATTCCATCTTTTGAATAGGAGCAGCCACCACCCTCCCTCCATGTAGGCCTTCCCCCCTGAATCCTTGTGCTCTTGGCATTGGCCTTTATGTTCAGTGCATTCAGTGACATTGATTCACATGTAAATGCCGTTTAAAATACCACCGGTTTTCCCTTTACAGGGCCGTAAATGCTGGGAAATCGTATATATGACAGATTAGCACACATTACATGGCCATGGCTATTCAGTGCTTATTCAAAACCCCAAATCCCTGCTATGTTTCCCTAAAAGAAGATCACATAGCCTACCACAAATGCATTTCTTAGAACTCTGTGTTAGTCAGTGGGTGGTAAATTAATCTACACACTGATTGACCATGGATTTGGGACTGCTTTTCACACTTTTTGTGTGTTTTCGTGTTTCGTGTTTTCTTTTTTTTTGGTCCTAATGGGCTCATGTAGATTGATTTTCAGTATGGTTGATGTGGCTGTCAACCACCTGCTCCGTGTCAGAGAAGTGAGGACAAAGACTCAACACACACACCAGAGCTGTCTCTCCTGCTCTTACCCTCCCTCCTTTCTGGTTTCTCTCCCGTTGCCAGTTGCAGTTGGGCGGGTTGCCAGACTCTGCCGCCTGTCTCTCGACCTCGGCTCTCCCTCTGTGCTCACTCGCTCGCTCTGTCTCTCTATTGTTGGGTCAGATGACACATACAATTATAGCCCGTTTCATTAAAGAGGTACAGTGATTAGATTTGACACCAACGCTTTGTAGAGAAGCTTATTCTCGGTTATCGAGGCGGTGGGGGCTTATCTACCAGCATGATGGTGGTCCTGGCAAGAAGCAGGTGCTGTCAGGTCAGGGAGGAAGAGGAAAGAGGGGGAGGAACATGATGCCAAAAGGTGCCAAAACAGATGCTAGTAGAAAACCTCCTGTGTGTTTGTGTGTGGCTTGTTCGACAGGACATCTGCAAGTCGCTGTGGTGTCATCGCACAGGACACCGGTGTGAGACCAAGTTCATGCCGGCTGCAGAAGGAACCAGCTGCGGTCCAGACATGGTAGGGAAGGGTGAATCATACTGATCATTTCACTCACTAATTAGACACCTATATAATAATATAATAATAATAACAATAATAATTGAAAGTGTTATAGACTTAGACAATACAGAAAGAAAAGAAGAAAATTGTCCCCTGCCATGACTTCTGTCAAAGAGCAAACAAATAACACCAGACTGGAGAGGACAAGAAATCTAGTTCACGGTGAATGATCCTAATCTCCCCCAAAATGTAAGAAGTTCATCCCTGGTCCATGTCCCATCCCTCTACCAAGCTGCAAATCGGTTTAGTGCTTCTTGTGTTATCCTGCAAACAAACAAACCAGTAAACACGCAGTACGGGTGAAAACACAACCTCCTCAGCAGAGGTAATTATTGATAAATTGACTAATACTGTCTCATTTTGTGCAATGTTACATTCTCTGTACGGGCAAGCAGAGATAACACATTAGGAAAAGAAACACTGAGACGCTGATAATTGGGTGAAAAGAATGAAAATTGGGTGAAAAATATTGCTTTATATCTAGGATTGATTACAACTTCTGTTCTGGTGCATCGTACCTGTTGGTAAAAATGACATTTTACTCACCAAGCTCACTGCTGAGAGTTGGTGCAAACAGAAGGAACGTCAGGAGACAGATGATTTTTGAAAAATACACTTAGTCATGCTCTTGCAGAGAGTAGACTTATAAAACTCTCACATATATACTTAATTGTGAAGTTACTGCCAGATTAGTTAGTTTCTTGCTGATGGCAGCTTCTTACTTGCTGCACAGGCAAGGCAGTGCAATTGATCTTTCCATGTAGCTCACCAAGAAACTGTTCCTTACACAAATCCTTATTTAGTCAGACTAAATGAGGGGAAACCTCAAAATTATTACCCAAATGGTCTATTGTAAATATCCATCATGGTTTACAGAGCCACTTCCTGGTTCATCTTTGATCTAGTGTAAATACCTAATGTACACAGTTTCCCTGTGTGATGACGGATGGTTTAGACAATCTGTCTGAGGTGTTGACATGTTTACAGCCTGTCGAGCAGAACATCTGACTCCTCATTTCTTGCCCCAGCTGCCTTTGTTATGGTGATGTCAGCGTGTTTCCAGGTCATATTAATTCATTCTGTAAGTAAAATGTTTTTATAGCTGATAGAAATAATGGATATGAATTCAAGAAACAAGTGGTAATAAACTGCAATTGGCCTGCATCATCACTCTCCATAGCGAAAGCAAATTTTGCAATTTAAAAGAAGCAGAGGAAGCATCTTAACCTAGATTAGTTTATTTGGACACTTAATCAGTTCAAAGACGATGACTAATAACAACAAATACTCCACTAAATATCCATCGCTGCTTCTCATACTTGTTTGTACCTGCAGAGGTATTTTTTCAGTTCTCTCAGCTGGACACAGAACAACTGCACTCCTTCACATATCGAAAGCTGATATTTAGACAGAGAGAAGGTGATGATGTGTGTGAGTGCAGAGTTTGGCTTGGATTGGCTCGGGTGTGGTGGACGGTATATCTGTGCGTGTGTCTTTTGGCTGCAGCTAGAGAGTCTGGGTGTCCAGGTGTGGTGCTGGGCATTTGTCCAAACCAGGAAACTCAGCAAACCAGGTGCCCGAGCCAACACTCAAGTTCTGATAAGAAAGCCATTTCTGTGTGTCCCAGTCTCTTCTCCTCTTTCACTTCCTTCTTTCTTTTTTCTGCAGTGGTGTCGGCGGGGTCAGTGTGTTAAATATGGGGAACATGGTCCCAGGGCGGTCCATGGGCAGTGGTCAGCATGGTCCCAGTGGTCCGACTGCTCCAGAACCTGTGGAGGAGGGGTCATGTACAGGGAGCGTTCCTGCACCAGCCCAAGGTATACGCTCTTGTGCATGCTTGCATTTACTTCTAATCTGATTCATCACCTCATTTTTAATGTTTATTGATAGCTTAAGTAGCCGTGCAGATGACAAAGTGATCCATGTTGTCATGTGGCTTCTAATACAGTGAAAATCTGAGTTGCGTTTTGGGCCAGAAAGTAATTCTTGAAGGCCTCGCGTCCCAGAATTCTTTCTCTCTGAACACCTGAACGCGCTGTCTGCCAGGTACTTGTCAGCAATGACATGCACACACGTACTGTCCATGCACACACACACGCATGCACCTGATAACGGCTCTCATCAGTCAGGCTGACAGTCCAGACAGACAGACTATCTCTCCCAGTGCTCCAGACGAGGAAAACCTCCTAATAGCATGCTCTTTTCTCTGGAAGCTGCCAAGACGGTCGGCGAACGTCCCCCATTGCTGCTCACTCACACAAACATAATTCTACATAATTCTGCAGACCCAGATCCCACAGTGCATATCTCTTTGTTAGTAAAAGGGCTCTGTGCGTGCCATTACACTCACGTGAACGATTCCCAGTTTAAATGTTGTGTTTCATAACAGACAAAACAGTGCAGGTCCTTGTTGGTTTCCCCCACAACACCCAGGAAATGTAAGACTTTTCTCTACAATATAGACTAGGTTTATTGCTTTTCTCTCTCATTACAATGCAATCAAGTAATGGAATTGCCTCACTCTGCAGTTAGTTTGCTAACACAGGCCCTTTAAACTTCATACAGGACAAGTGGGCTGTCTGTAATAGGATATTTAGAGAGTTGATTCACTTCCTTGCCATTTCTGCAATTTTTGTTCTGCCTTTATTATGTAGTACTGCATGCAATCCATAGACGAAGGCCACACTTACATAGATGTTAATAAACAATGACATTATGGTGCAAAATATACACAGTGTCTGAATGAGAACAAGTGAAGCGTTTAATATCATCTCCCTGAGGAGTGTTTATACAAGTAATTTCCTCCATGCTGTAACACAGGGACACTCATGATGGGGATGGTGGAAGCAATTAACAGTGTTTTGATTCTTGCTTGTAGGAGCAACTGACAAGACTGAAAAGTTTGCATGAATTCCTAGACAGCATCTGTGGTGTTTTTCCTTGTTTCTAGCCAGTCTTCAAGTGGATTTTAATTTCATCTGATTTTTAGTTTAGAAACCAACTGCTAGGGCAATTACAGGAAACAGCGCTGCCACATAGAACTTATGTTCATGCGTAAGCACACGCACACACCCACACATACAGTAAAAGTAGACTCTCATACCACAATAAGTTTCCTGTAGGATCATGGCTAATGGCGGATATCCAAGCCTGCTGCACCATCACAAAGAACCTGCTGATTGGTTTGTACTGGTAATGATTGCCATCACTGGGGAATTAGTCAGGGCAGGTTAGATCATATTGGCACGTCACATTCAATTCTACATGTATGAATACGGACTTGTGTGTCTCTGCGTGTGTAGGTGCAGGTGAGATGATACAAAGGACACAGTTGCTTTCGAAATTACTGCTGCCCGTGGGTGCCGTCTTTCAGCCGAGTAAAAGAACAAAATGACTTCATACCATCATCTTTCATCTCACGGAGTCGTTGAGCAGCCGGCAGTAACTAGATACCTAGAGCTTTTAAACAATATAAGTTTAATAGATGGCCTCAAGAAATTCGACTTGAATGAAAACAATCGGTGCTTGTGATCTAAGTGATATTTTAACTGGTTACAGTGCTCACACTGTGTGTTGTCAACACTCTCACATTAACGGACACTTCCACTGCTTTCATTCATATTCTTCATCCGAGTTCTTTATACGTTCAGTGACAACACTTAAACATATCACTCAACTGCTCAAAGTGATACTTCAAACCCTTTCAAGTGTCAGGTCCTCAAACTTTCTCAGTTGTTCAAATGTTCAAAATCTCAACTGTTTAAAGACCAGATACTTTTACCTTCAGCGGACACTTCAGTGGCTTTTGTCTTTCACTTTATACGCTTAAACTTGCACTAATTTCTTTCACTCCCACATCAATGTATTACCTGCATTTTCAACTTAAAAACACAGCTCATGTTTAAATCTATGCTTCAGTTTAAATCATCGCTTACATCAGACAATTTACCTTTTTGCAGTAAATGTGTTTTGACTCCCACAGGAAGTGTACTTTTCTGCTGCACATATACTTTATATTTTCTTCAGAAATTGCTTCTAGTTTAATCTTTTCTTCTTACTCCATTATCGAGTCCATTCAGATATTCGCAGACCTCTATAACACCGCCCTCTTTACTCCACTCGCTTCATCACTGCTTACTTAACAGCCGGACAGATACTGATGTGGCTGCTCTGTCCGTCACAGCCGAATTGTCTCCTAATCCCTGTGAGGGATCAAAGACGTTTTTTTCAGGGGCGGACCGGCCCTCATATGATACACATTATGCACCATGACTGGCAGACCAAAAAGGGCCACTGAGCCCTTTAAACCAGGTTACCTGTCAAGTTCATTTATCATTCTTGTGGTGCTAAAGAGCGCTTTGTAGCAGCTGCTGCTGAAAATGGGTTGATGCTGCTAAACGGTGAGTTATGGGGTCATAGAGACAGAGAGGGTATGTGAAGATGGTTAGGGTGAAAATATTAAATCCAATAATGCCAAGACATGATATGATTATCTCATTACATACAATGGGCCGACTAGTTGTCATGTAAAATAAGATGGGACATGTCTTAATAGGACATCTCCTAGACATCACCAGTCTGGATCCCACCACCGCTCCGACACACACCACAGGAATTCACCCACCCAAACACACTTTTCCCAGCTGCACCATGTACCCCTGAGTCACGTTTTAGTCTCTGACTCATGACATTCAGAGTGCGTTTGTCCCCAGTAATCTTTGCGATTATTTTGGCAAGGCCCCTCTGTTCTTAATCTGAGCAGAACAAGAAGGATTAGCCTAAATCTGACAGCTTGTCTCTAATGTCATCTTCACCCCCAAAACTGAACTGTCTGGACACTCTGGGGCGTCACCAGTAAATCTCTGGAAAGATCAATTGTGCTTGACACATTGAAACATCTAGATTCCCGTCAAACTTGCAGTCTATCGTGTTTTATAAACTTGTGAAATCCTGAGTTGTTTGAGTAAACTTATAGAAATGAGAGCTTTTTCGTACATTTTCACCTCTGCTCTGCTACGTTTTCCCTCAGCAGCAGCAGCTTTAAAGATTGTTCAATCGATTCAGCACAAACTCATCCATTTCACGAGGCAAACGCGTATCTTCTTCTCAAGTCTTGTGGAAGAGTTCTTTGGGACCTGCCAGTTAAACCTTCCCCTTCAAGGAGTTGCTCTAAGACAGAAAGTGTATTGTCTCCTCCTCCCTCTCTCCCTCCATCTCCCTTCTCGCTCCTCCGTTCGCTGTAGACCACCTGCCAGATCAAACACAGTCATCCTAATCCTCACCAACAAGCCTGGGAGATTAGGTTCACGATCTTGACCTGGTTTTGCAGGGAGCGCATTTTGTCACACACTCAATTTAAAGGGAGTGGGTTGTGTGTGATGAGGGGGCGACGGTGCTTAGACGGACTCCTGTTTGGCGGGAGCCTCCTTGTAGACTTGTGAAGGTGTTTAACAGGGGCTAGGCATGCAGCACACAGCAGCGGAATGGAAAGTCACGAGAGGGGCAGGGAGAGAGCAGGTTACTCAAGAAGAAGACAAGACTAGACATGGTGACCTCTGACCCACAGGAGTTCAGTCTCAGCTTCTGCCGTTGGACAGATTTACTGAGCTCGCGGGACCTTTAAGAGTCCTTAAGGGTCCTGAGGGCTACGTCGGGACTGGGCGTTGAGACAGAAGATGAATGGCTGAAACACAAACCGAAAACTTGTCATATCTGGTTTCTGTCTTGTTCTTGAAAGTAGATTTACAGTTGCAATGAGATGATCTAGGGAGAGGAGACTAAAGGGTGTATGTAGAAGAGAAACGAGAGGTATTGTGAAACATGGGGCCAGATGTCCATAATCCATGAATAGCATTCAACCCCCTTCTCAAGTAAACTGCCCATGTTCTGAGCTCCTCTGATCAGAAGGCCTTGACTGATGCAGTATATGGAGTAGTTCCCCCAATGGCCTGCCGTAAGCACATTACCATATGGGCTGCGTTTGTCTGCCGCTAAGTCTTAATAGGATCAGGACTATGAAAACCTGGGCCAACCCCCCCCCACCACACACCCACCCCCCACTCACTAGGGGAAGCAAGATCAGCACAGAGCAGATTTACACACATACACACCTTCACTGAAGCTCCATCATTCCTGGCAGCTAGGTCACTCAGTGATTGAGTCCAGGTCTGAATGGAGGGGATGAACAGTTGGAGTTATGCAGTGAAGCAACATGCATTTTTGATTATGATTGTTGCTAACATCCATTTCATGCAGACACTGTTACAGGAAACTCAGAGGAACTATGCCTCTGGTTGCTTTCCCCTCCTTGTGTTTACTGTTCTTATTAAGCTCTTTTCAGTTCCTTTTCCAAAGCGTTTCATTAAACTGTAAAACTTGGTGAATTGTTTTTATTAGACATGTTTGATCAGCATGGTTCCACAGGCTCTGTGTGTGTGTGTGTGTGTGTGTGTGTCTATGTGTCTATGTGTCTGTGCTGGCCACTTTGGTAAATGACTAAACTCAATTTTCTTTGTTGGTGGCTGTGTTGGAATGCCTGGTATGAGTTTAGAAAGCCTGGGAAGTCTGTCATGGCATCCCATTGTTGACTAAATATCAAGACTCTGTCTTTTTTTTCCTCTTTTGCACAAGCAGTGATGTCTTTCGTCATTTTGATGGTATATATTAGTAGTAATATTTATTCAGTAAGTCATCATCACACACACCACAGAAACATAGGCTACATCGATCTTCACAGTAACAACGGAAAAAAGCCAATAAATACATGATGATAATGACCAAAAAGGTATAGGCTAAAGCATATATTTGCCTATCCTACATAGAATCATAAATTAAGCTACCCATCAAAAAAGGAATAGAAAAAAAGCAACAAAAATAACAGGAAAAAAACAAGAAGAAATTATATTAAATCTCCATTATCTGTTTATCTTCTCTACCTTCACATATTGCTGTGGTTGAAGAAGTGTTGCTGTAGCATGGTGTATAGTAACACCTGACATGGCGTTCAGGGAGACATGAGTAGTATTGTATATCTCGACTGTATGGATACATGTGGATTTCAAAACAGTGTAGTAAAATAAAGTATGCTTTATTAAATTTCATTTTTAGTTATTGTTCCCCTTATCAGCTACTGTGGAGTAAACATCAGGGGTGTGATAATATTCATTTGCTCATTGACATGTTGATTTCAGAACTGTGGTAATGAAACAAACTGAATATTTCAGATCTGTAAACCTCCCCCCTCGTGTCGTCTTGTCTTGTCTCGTCTCTCAGGCCACAGAACAACGGTAAATTTTGCTCAGGCTCCAGTCGGCTCAACCAGCTGTGCAACACTCGGCCGTGCCCCCTCAATGCCGTGGACTTCAGGGCCCAACAGTGTGCTGAGTACAACAGCAAGCCCTTCAGGGGCTGGTACTACAAGTGGAAGCCCTACACACAAGTGGATGGTAAGCTGATTAGACCAAGAGTGAGCAGAGTCTGTTCACTCCTGTGGCACACTCATATTTAATGTATGATTAGCTCCAAGGATTCTGTGGATGCATTTTTCCTGCATCCGTCCTTGAGAGCTAAAGAATATTTACATATTATTTTGTGCTCTAAAGAAGCTATTTGAAAGTTTTGCATGTGCGACGTTGCCGGCATTAACATAACGAGCTGTTTATTTACCAGTCTTGCAGAAACACTGTGAGTTTAGCACCGACACCTGCAGTGGTGGAAAACAACACCAGTGTTTACTCTTCTCTCTATGACGTCTTTTCTTCTACTGAAGCCTCCAATTCTTTTTTTTTTTTTTTTTTTTTTTTTGTGCCTCTGTTGAAGTTTGCACACCAACCAACTATAGTCGCTGGCCCATCTTGTCACTTTTTAATAGCGCCTTACTGTAGCCACAGTCCGCCCTCAAGACATAACACTGCTCAGAGGGCGTGTTATAGCCTCTTGTCTTGTAAACGCAGTGATGGTCAAAGTAACAATAACAATCTCCACCTCCCATTCCTAGAACAAGACCACATTTTGGTCTCAGAGAAAAAAGCCATTTTAAAGCTGCTATAATAATATTTTTTTTATTCCCTGCTCGGCAACTAAGAACAGACAGACCACGTTAGCGACTTCTAATTATAAATGGTTAATTTATTCATTCATTTAATTCAGTAATTCTCCAGGATTATAAATCCACCCCATGATTTACTGTATTTCAGTTGGACAACTCAAGATTAAAATGTCTGTTGCAGCTTCAGTATGCATTTAGAGTGTGGTGGCAAGACTCCGACCTCATAGGAATAGGATTTCATTAAAAGTATATGGTATATGGTATATAATATACCTTAGCCCCCCAAAGCCTGCAGGTGGATGCTGGGGTGATGGGGGGGCAGAAATAATGCAGTACGCTGTTGGCAAGGCAGCAGTGTCATTGACAGGCAAAGAGGACGATGGTTAAATTCCACAGCTTGAATTGAGCGCCAAAACGGGAGGGTGTGTATGACTGAGTGAGGCATGTCATGTGAGTGAAGCAGCGCAGCCCGATTTGGCTGCCTGAACTAGCTCGCAGGCTTCGCTTCATTATTGGCACATAAAGCGCACAAAGAGAAATGTCATTGTTCAAGAGCACACAGTGCGACTATACAAACACAGAAGTGCAGATTGTCCGGGACAAGCTTTTTCTTGTCTTAATTGTGTAGAGCTTTTATATTCTGCACACTGCTATATTCTGCTTGTCCAGATCTCTTTTATAAAGTGTTTCTGTAATGCCAACCACTATTTACTGCTGCAGTGATTAAGGCCAAGAAGCTGGAGGAAACTATCATTCTGTGTAATGTACATGAGAGACATGTAGCCACCTGCACCCTCTGACACAGTGGGGATGGATTTAAAAAGGAAGCCTGCGGGCCAGCTTTGTTACATTGAGCGAGGGAGAGGGAGAGTGAAATGAAGGAGAGCAGTGTGTTTGGCTGTCGTCCCAGACCTGTTTAAGCTGTTGATGAATGGGAGGTGATGTAGAGAGGAACAGATTCTGAACTGCCTTCTGGGAGCTTGGGCCAAGTCACCTTCACCGTCATTTATTTTAATCAAAGATGGCTGCAGAGACTTGTCTGTGATAACTGATCTGAACTAAAGAATAAACCTGTTGCCCCACATGAATACCCCTGGGTGAATTTATAGTTCAGTTCCTGTCTTTTACAATTCATCCCCAGCAGCTGATGTGCGTTCTGTATATGCAACGGGTTGCACAACAGTAGCTACTGAATCTTCACACGTAACAGGTCATTGTGGAGCGTGAGATTTTTCTCCTACAAATTGCTCATTTCTGTTGCTTCCGTCTTCACCATTAATGTTGTACACATCTGCATGTTCTCTGGGCAGATGAAGACATCTGTAAGCTGTACTGCATTGCAGAGGACTTTGACTTCTTCTTCGCCATGTCCAGCAAGGTTAAAGACGGCACCTCCTGCTCAGATCACAAGGGAGATGTCTGCATTGATGGAGTGTGTGAGGTAAACAGGTTGTTATTTGTACATGTGTGTGTGTGTATCCAAACATATGGTATTGACTTTTTTTCTCAGTGTGAGATACAAAAAGTATTCAGACCTCGTTACTATTTCACATTCAATAGTCATGTCTTTCCATCAGTCTGTACTCATTGATGGGAGTAGTTTGGGTTTTCACTTTCTCATTGGCTCAGCTCACCTTTCCACGAGAACATAAACCTCTGAATGAAACCCATGTTTACACAGATTTTCGATTGTTTCAGTGCTAAAAGTGTCTAAAACACATATTTTCTTGTGCAGGCAACACAACTTGGAGCACACTTTTACATAACAGTCTGCTTGGGCAAATGACATTTAAAGGACTCATAGAGAGCTAGGAGAAGATTCTCACGTATGATTTAGAAAAAAAAAGAAAAAGCATCATACTATGGGGGGGCTTCTCAGTGGCAGGGACAGGGAGACTGGCCAAAAATTGAAAGAAGGATGAATGCAGCTAAATACAGAGAGGTCCTTGAAGAAAAGCTGCTCCCCAGTGCAAACAACCTGAGACTGGGGCAATGGTTCACCTTTCAGCATGACAATGACCCAAAGCACAGAGCCAAGAAATCGCTGGAGTGTCTGACAAGTCTCTGACTGTCCTTGAGTGGTTCAGCCAAAGCCCAAACTCTGATGAAGCTTCAAAAGATCTGCCAGGAAGACTGGAATAAAGTGGCCAAATTTAGATGTGCAAAGTTTGTAGAGACTTGTAGCTGTAAGTGCTTCCAAAGGAATTGTTGGGTCCAAATATGTCCGAAAATGAGAGAGATTTCAATTTTGGTTTTAACAAATTTGCAAGAATTTCTAATGATACAGCAATGTTTAGATTTTTTTGGACGTTAAACATACACAGTGTAATAAAAAGTGCAAAAAGCGATGTGGTCTGAAAAGATTCTGAAGCAATGTAAATGCTTAGACAAAACAATTTTCTGACTTCCATACTCCTCCTCAAATGGGATGAGAGACAACATTGACAGACATAATATAGTGTTCTTCATGGCAACACAGCAACTATTGTGTCTTTTACATAAAGGTTTTTTGCAATAGAAAACAAAAGCAAATGACAAAGTGCAAAAACCCATTCTTGTCCACTAATTTTTCAGCTGTGCAAAATATTTTTGGTGTTTGAACATACAGTCAGACTTCTGAAGAAGAGTTAAGAGGGTTAATGTGAGGGTTGTGCTAATATAGTATTTTGGGCCTGAATGCAGGCACAGACTGGATGAGGGTGAAGGTGTGTGATTTACTGTCAAGAGTTAAACCAGGTGAAGCTGAGTCTGGAGAGGGCTGACAGCTGACTGAGGGATGGATGAAGCAGGGGTAAATGACATCAGTAGAAGGGAGGGCAGTACAGACTAACATGATGATGGTGTGAACTGAAGAAGCTGGCGGTGGGATCCTGGAAAAGGAGGTAAAAAGCTTAAGTGCAGCTTCAGGGACAAGCAAATAGAAACAACTGACACTGGTTTATTATAGAGTGGCCGACAGCCTATTCATCACATATGAGAGTGAACAATCTGGTGTTAGGTGTAGAGTGGTGAGAGTCAGCCAAGGTAGGAGAAAAGAGCATGTATGCGTGCCTTGGTGTGAATCTACTGCAATGTGCTGCAGGTACAGGTATTAAAAAGTGTAATGAGAGATGGAGAATACTTCAGTTACAGTTTTCTCCCTTTTATTGCAAACTTTTCACGCTACATCTCCCTACCATGCTTTTATTGTTCCTGTAATCCAGATTCAAGGAGCAGTTGTTATGTGAAGCACCAGCACAGATGGAATTATAATTACTTCTTTATTGGCAAAATATATCAATTTATTCCATTGATGTGTACTTTAAAGAAAGGGTCTGGTCATATAGTTTATTTGTATTTACATCATGCTTATTGCATCATTTTATTTTTTGTGTGTGTGTGTGTGTGTAGGCGGTGGGCTGTGACAAGATTCTTGGTTCCAAGGTCTCTCTGGACGCCTGCGGAGTCTGTAAGGGAAACAACTCCACTTGCAAGTTTTTCAAGGGCCAATACACCCTTCAGCACAGGGCGAATGGTAATCTTGTCTTTTTCTTTGTTTGTAGCGTGTCTGCACATTAAAGGGCATGCTCAATTTTTTTCTCTTCAAGACAAAGGCAGATTTTAAGTGGGTAAACAAGGATAATAAGTAAAGTCATGCATGCATTTGCCATAATACACATATACAAAGGTGAGGTAAGATACGGTATGTGTGCATGAGTAATGAAACAGGCCATGAAAACCGGAAGAACTTTCAAGGAAAACAACAATAACCCTCGACTTTGTTTACTTCTTTTCTTTCCTCTAGAGTATTACTCCATGGTAACGGTCCCAGCAGGGGCACGGAGCATTCGCGTTCAGGAAGTGGAGGTCTCCACCAGCTACTTGGCTGTCCGCTCCCTGAAGAGGAAGTACTACCTGACCGGAGACTGGACCGTGGACTGGCCTGGCAAGTTCCACTTTGGTGGAACCGTGTTCGACTACCAGCGCTCTTTCAACAAGCCGGAGAGCCTGTATGCTGCTGGACCTACTAATGAGACGCTGGTGTTTGAAGTAAGCCGCCGCTGCCGGTTGACGTCCGTTTGTGGCAATTGACAGTGACAGGGCCCCCTTTTTTTTAAAATGTCTGATTATGACGAAGCTTAGATGAAAAAAAAAAAAAAAGTTATGGTGGCAGGAAGAAGAGGGGTGGTTGTAGCTGTCTGCAGTGCTTCTGAGGGGGATTAATTGTGTTGGGTGATTGGTTACGTCAGGCATGATGTGCAGATGGTTGGGTGGTGTGGAAGGCATTAGAAAGGAACAAGAGCTTTCAGGGGTTCAAACAGCCACTCTTTTTTTTTCCAGGCATTGCACTCTGCTGACCAGCAGTTCAGCTTGTCTGAGCCCTGAGTAGCAGATGAAAAAAACAGAGAATACAAGAGGAAAGAGAGATCCACATAATATCATATCAAAATAAAGTCCAACAGTTAAACAGTTGTTCACCCAGGACACACTGTCAGCAGTTTTCTAAGACTAGTTTCAAACATCTTTCACGCCTTTCCCATAGATCTAAATGCAGATGACACTGTAGTCACTGCTCTTATTGAGACACCAACTGAGTATCTTATTATTCAACAATGGAGCCTCTTTCACAGTCACTTAGATCTTTACACTTGCCATCTTGTTATAAATCAGAATCAGCTGAGCATGACTGGCTGTTAACTGCTCAACAGTGGAAGTACCGATACCTGCATTTCTTTTCCGTCTCATTCATTCAGATTTCTCCTTTAATTTGCCACCTGCCTGTATCACACAAATAAATAATGTGCATGCGTGGATACCAGGATTGTTAGGATAAGTAAGGGTAAGTGATAAAAATATGTTTTCTGTAGTTTGCTTTGGCCCAGCCTTAAAGCATCATTAGAATGACAAGGGGGGATAATCATACATGAGAGAGAGGGAGAGGAAGATGTGGCACAATTTTTCTAGACCAGCCTTTGGGCCACTTTCACTTTTCAGATCGGTCTCACATGGCAGAGTCTTTCCCTTTGTTTACGAGCTATAGCTTCTTGGTGCTGTTGGTTCCAGTGTAAACACAATCACGTGTTTATCCATGTACACATATTCAAAGCCACAGGCGGCGATACCTCCAAGCCTCCCCCCGCTCCACCACCACCACCCCCACTCCCTCCCTTACCCTCTCGGCCACTGACCTCAAAAGTGCTTTGTTCCAGCCATGTGATTTGAAGCTAATGGAGCGAATAAAATCCCTAAGTCAACTGCCCTTTAGAGGCAGGGATGAAAAGTACAAAATCAGATGGTTGCCTAGAGTGAGATGTTCTGCATAGTACAGGGGGTGATTTATGAGCTGATGGTACCTTTTTTTTTTTTGCCCCGTGTTTGTAATCAGTGGTGTCAGAAACCAAAGCTTCGAGGGTATAGGGCGAGTCCTTACCCGTCCTGAAGGCAGCAGCAGAACGTGATGCTGGACAGGCGTATCCTCCTGACAGCAAAACTAATATTTGACAAGTGGCCGAGTCGTTCTCCTTATGACTCTGTAGGTTTTAAGTGAGTGGTGGGGGGATGTGCGTGATGTTCTTCCTACATAACTTTGTCAGCGAAAGCATTTATTTTCTCCTGAACTCTGAACCCTGACTGTGGAAACAGAAGTGAAAACCAGGTGAAGAGGAGACATTCGTTTTTTCGCCCTTCTCCATCATGCTTGTAGTGATAGTCGTGTAAAAAGCTGCTCTCTCCTCAGTCCCTTGTCCCCTGAAATGGTGTGGTTGAAGCAGGGATGATTGGGCTATAAATCCAGCAGCAATACCAGTGTGATATTTCCAAAGTGCTTGTCTGGTCACTCTTTTGACCGTCAGGAAATGGCTGAGTGTTTTTTAGAGCTATTTTAGAAGAGAGACTTGTGTTTGTGGACAGTTTAGTGGATTTGCTGTTGTTTTTGGCATCTGGGAAGCTCGCTCTTGTCTCGTTGTGCAAGATTGAATTTTTATTTCTCAGCAACTTTTGTAATTGTTTTGGTCAGTCACTCCACCATTTTGGTCCAGACTGAAAAACCTCACCGAGCAATTCATGAAACAATATTTCATGGATTACCATGAAATTTAGGACAGACGTTCATGATGCCCAGGGGGATGATGTTTATTGGTTCTGATTATCCCCAGACTTTTCCTGAAGTCTCACCAGCAGGTCAAAATGTTTCATTTCTATGAAAAAATACCTCAGCATAATCATGGTCTCCAGACAAAGTTGTAATACTGGTAGTTGTTGACTAAATTAGTGACATTCCAGTCAAGCTCACCTGCACTTAGTGTTTGGTGCAAATGAATCTTTGCATGCTAAAACAATCATTAACAGCTGTTTACATACCAGAGGAAATGTTGTAAGTTCAGTATCAAACACATTCCTTTACTCCCCAACAGCTAGAGGTGGAAAGCAACGCTACTCTTGTATCCATCACATCTTTTCTTTTACTGAAGTTAGCGTGCTAACCAGCTAGCCCCTGTCCATCTCCATGGTACTGTTCAAAGGAAATGTCGTAGCCTAAGTACAGTACATGTAACAATTGCCAAAGCTCTTGTCGAGCAACAAACATCACCATGTCTGAAAAAAAAGAAAAGAAGATGATTTGCATACTTTCATCATTTGTTCCTTCTGGTACTGATGACATTGTTGAAATTGAAATTCAAGATCAAGGAACACAAAAACACAAGCAGCTCTTACTGTCTCAGTTGAAGTTTGCCTCATTTAGAAGGGTGAGGATCATTGTCTCTGTCTGACTGTCTGACTACTGATTCTTGTAGCAATATCATAGAAACAATTCCATGAACTACACACATATACCCCAGTTGTAATGGGGATAAATTATCCTTAAAGGACGGAATAAGTCCCACAGTGTCCCTGCTGCCTGTCTGTCTCAGTCATACATCTGTCCAGCCGAGAAGTCAGCTGTAGCATGCTGCTGATCTGCAGATGACACGACCATAATCTCTATAAGTATGTCCTGTAATTACAAAAAGGAGAAGGAGGTTGATAGAAAGTGAAGGATAGAAAGAGAGAGAGAGGGGAGGGAGAGTGAGATTAAAAGATTAAGAGTTCTGCAATTGAACTCTTTGGATGTGAGAAGTTAAGGTCAGGGCACTGGGACTTAAACTGCAAATGAAAAGAGCCAAATGAAGGCAAATGAGTAGTTTTTCTTCACTGCTGATCTTCATCTGTTTCACACATTCTACTAAACTGGCTCAGTCGCAGAGAAACTGAGAGAGTGCAGCGGGGGAGGGCGTGTGCACCGATCACTCCCAGACCCTTACTCAGCTTGAAACACTCCAAAAAAAAAAACAAATGTTGAGAAGTGTGAGCGTAAACTGTGACAAGGTGTTCACATCTGCACAGCTGCTCTGCTGGTAGAGAGGAAGAGGAGGAGGAGGAGGAGGAGGGAAGGAGGAATGGGAGTAGTTAACAAGAGCAGGAGGAACAGATATAACATATGGCTGCTTCTGGAGGTCTCGGTGGATACCAATGAGGATTATTCCGCCTGCATTGATGTTCTTGTGGAGGTGAAGTCTTGCAGGGCAAAGCATCCAAAGGTCTACAAGTGAGAATGACGTCTGTGTCTGCCACATTGTAATTCATCATCGTCTCATCTGACTTGATGAGTGGTGCGGTGGCTGGGGTGTGAAAATCAAGACGCTCTGTGGTCAGGATCTTGGAGTGCGCGAATATTCACACAGCTTTAACTTGAACGGCTTCGCATGCTTAGCTTCTTTTCAGGAAATATTTGCTTCTTTCAATAAATGTGAATTTTCTTTGAGTCTGAAGAAGAACAAGGCTTGATATTTAATAATTTGTTTTATTGGCCATTTCTCTAACTAAGGCTCCAACCACATTACTGTGAAAAGCCCCTAAAATAGAGACTTTTGGAAATGCCCATTTTAGTTTGAAAACTTGTGGAGAGGCAGACCTGTGGAAAGGGTCTTATCAGTCACACTAACCACTGGTGAAGTATTAATGACCTTGTTGCCTATGCTTTCAGCTTTTGTGAAGTAAAATTCTGCATTTTCTACTTGTACGAAACATTTTGTCCAACTAACCAGTCACAGAAACAATCTTCTTCCTTTTTAAAACAAGCACAAACAGACCCAGTGCACACATTTTCATTACTGACAATATTTGTGACATGAGGTAAAAACAGTGATATATTGTGAATTATTTCTGTACGTTGTGGGATTTTAGTTTGCAGTATGGATAGTAAGGATGTGTTTGTTGTTCTTATTGGTTTTGGTATTTAGCAGTCACTCAGGGGATGAGTATTGGCTGTGATTGTCCCTCACTGAGGAAGTGGAGAAGAGACAGGGTTGGACATGTCTGAAATAATTGTTTGAAAGTTAGTGTCAGTCCTGGCAGACAATGTCAACTCTGCGGTTAGCTGGGTTTATTCAACACTGTGGAAAACACAGGAAGAAGAGATCAGTTATTTAGAAAGATGTGTAGGTTCTCTAATAGAGGAACTGTTGAATGTTGTTCACACCATGGGAGGTTATTTGGCAAATGAATGCTGGTAAGAGTTGGTTTGCTTGGATAAAAGTGAAGTCCCGGTGTGGTTATAAGAAGCAGCTGTGTCATGGCAGTGGGTTTGGGCTTGGTTGGGGTTGGTAACATCAACAAAGGGAGAGTGGGTGTTAAAGTGTGGTTGGATGTTGCAGTTTGTTAGCGACCACAGTTGCATCACTCAGGACTAGACGTCTTCAAGTTTAAAGGGGGCATTGTCTGAAACATGGAGTGAGAACATCAAAATAAAGAACTTGTGGCCTTTGGCTATGAACATGTTAGTAAAACAATTGGAGTGAAGAAATAAAGGCTTTAATTAACTTTGTGGATGTCTGCATTTGATGCTCAGGCATTTTAGACATAAACGTGTAGTTTAAAGGTACACTGTAAACTTTTTGACTTGTAAAAATACAATCTTTTTATCCATGCATCCTCTGGGTAGTTAACATCACTCCCAACATGACAGTAAAGCTGAAAAAAAAAAGAATCAGCAAAATGCAACCTTAATAATTTGGTGTATTTAAAACTCACTCTTGCAAACATATCACAAACAAGGAAATGTGTTAGACCTTTAGCATGTGTTTTTACAGGGATTGGGAAATCGTGAGCTTAGAATTATAAGGTTCTATCTCCATTTAGGGTAGTTCCGAGATATTGAGCATCAAAGTTCCAACTCAGCTTGTGTTTTGGTTGATAGAACCTTTGTATTTTATGAATAACTAATCAAAACATGTGAAAAATTTTAAAATAACACCACACAGGCATTTACAGACCACTAATGGATGATATTATGCAAAAAACTCAATGGAAAAAAAATGGAGATAGAACCTTATAATTCTAAGATCACGAAATCCTGTTTTTGTGTCATCTGTAAGTGAAATCAGCTGATTAACACAAATACTTATCATTTTTGGGAGCCTGTTGTGTGTAATATAGTGAAGAAGGTGGGAGGCAGACTACTCTACGCAGCACATAGTGTTTGTTTCTGCCACAGACACCAGACCTACAGTATTAGCTAGGTTTAAGGATCAGAACCATTAACTCCAATCCACTGATAATGTGTTTGTAGTGAAAATCTGCAGGTCAATCAGGGCGTCCTCAGCTTTTTATATATATGAAATAAATTTCACTAAAATATTTCTTTGGCTTATCAGTGCTTATTAGTTAAAACAACATCATGAGAAAATCTCTTTCTGTGGTTGGCTTCTGATGTACATAGATGTCGGTGCAGAATAATATGCACAGCAGGTTTGAGCATGCGAGCCTCATTCACTTACCTTTAAGCTTGTGCTGATTTTTGAATGGCAGCCCCACAGGTAACAAATAACAAAGGCAAACACACTTCTTTTAGTGAAGGGATTTTAAAAAATCTAACAGAGAAGGCCCTAAAACCACTTTTTGTTTATATTATAGTTGTGTTTACAGTATGCAGAATTAGCAACCAGCTCTGCTTGTTTGCAGTGTACTGATGGTTGTACAGGCAAGTTCTGGAGTTATAAGGAGCGCCTTGTCTCTATGATTTGCAAGAGATTACAATATTGGGCAGTTTAAATCATACTAAATCAGTGACTCTGATAAAGAGTGTTATATTTGAGACAAAGAGCAGCAAGTAAATGTGAAGGCTAACGTAATGCCTTCTGCTTAATTGCTCCATTCAACAACTGTTGGTGAGGAGACCAAATTACTATATTTAACTTTTAGTTTTCAGGGCTGTGGAGCTTACAGTTTGAAGGCTTGGTTTTAATTCTATATGGCAGGAAAATGACAGTTCCTGTCACAGTATCCTCAAAGTCTTCACTGTGTCACACTGATTTGTCCATTCTGCTGTCTGTTAATGTTCCTGCCCCTATATTCAGATGTGTTTCTGACATTAGACAGCTCATTGCTCCTCTCCAGATAAACATCTTTCTTTTTGCCTCCTGTCTGGCACTGTGCCGACCGTGCACATGGAACAGTTAACAAGCAACACAAGGGGATTGGTCCAGTCTATGGAGGCACCCCAGGACTGTTGAATGTGGACCGAACCCAGGAGGTGCTTGGCTTTCTAAGTTGGATGGTTTATGGTAGATTCCTTTTGTACTTTAGGATACACCCCAAAGAAAATACACTTGTCAAAGCTCATTATTGCAGACACTGATAGACTGGTATGTTTGTCAGACATTGGAATGGATGTTGACAGTTGGACTTAATACGATTTGCCAAATGGATTGAGGATTTATAACCACCCAACCTGAACTAAAGTGAGGTGGGCTGTGAATGAGACATAGTGATACTGAAGACAATCCAGTGCAGTGTTTTGAAATGGTTTAAACCGACACTGTGTGAATGTGCCTCAACCAAAATCCTTCACAATTGCAGTGAATCCTCACAGAGTTTTGTAATGATAGCCTGATGCTTCTCCTGTAATGGGTATGTCTGCTGTCATTCATCCATTTGTCCAAATAAATCTGCTGAGCAGAAAAGGTAACATAGAATCACCAGCCAGTATAAAGGATGTGGTGAAAAGAAGCAAACTCTTCAAAAGGAAAATGGAAATTGTCCCTCATTTGTGCATTGTACTGTCCAAATAAAATGACCTTATAATAGTGTGGTCAGCCAGTTTGGACTAGAGAGGGAACAAAGCACTCCTTAATGTTTCTACAGCCTTCTGGTTAGTGGCTAGTAGATCTGACAGTTTAGTGGGAACTGAACAGTTGAATTAAACTGCCACGTTGTCAGTGGTCTTACCTTTAGTCCACACAGGCAGTGAACCTGGTGTTAAAGGCATACCATATTGTCCCCTTGGAATTATAAGGTTCTATCTGCATTCTGACCAGATTTGAGATATAGAGGTTTAGAACTTCATAAGACCAAGATAGAGTTTGAGTTTGTAGATAGAAGAACCTTTTTGTTTTCCAGATTAAATGGGATTAAATGGCCAGAAATGCATAAAACTTGAAAAAACACCTCCTTTTATGTTAATAAGTAGTACCAGAACTGGAATATGTGAATAACTCAATTTTGACAAAAATGTCAGATAGAACCTTATAATTCCAAGGGGACGATATAGAATAGGCTACTTTATATTACTGTGTGGAAAAACTTTAGAATCCATAATTTGAAAATATGTTGATATGGAGGTGAAATGTTCAGGCATTAAATGCCAAACATTTGCTCAAATGTGGAAATGTGCTGTGTTTTGTTTTTTGTTATTTAAAAATAATTTTAAATTTCATGTGTGGTCAGAATATGAAGGTCCCCTCTAGAAAAGTGTGCAAGGAATTTGTTATGTTGTGTATATATATGTATATATATGTGTGTGTGTGTGTGTGTGTGTGTGTGTGTATGTGTGTGTGTACAAGCAGTTTATAAATTGTGTTGACAGCTGCGTGATAATTTCTTCATTTAGCGCTGCAGCGATTTCCCCAATAATCTCGACATCAAAGCAATGTCAAAACAGGAGTTGTGGTGACTGCAGCAGTCTTGTCCAGTCACTGAATGTCTGCAGCACTGAACATGTAACTACATCACATCAGATTTTGTAATAGCAGAACCCAGACAAAGTTGTTTTAAGCTTATAGTCAGTAAGCTATTTGCACAATTTACACAGCAAAAACAAACTGTCATAGTTAACAAAATATAGCTTCCTATTTGATGCTACTTTCCAGCCAAGCATAGTTGCGGAAAACGTTTTGGATGAGAAACATCTACTCTTACCTGTTCAGTCAGCGTGATTTAGGCTGGCATTCAGGTGCCACTTGGGTTGGTTGGTTTTACCTTAGAGAAGTATGGGTGGAGGAGCATCTATTGGCCTTGGCAGCAAAGCTTTTTTCTCAGTGCCTGGCCTCTTAAAACACTTCTCCAGGAGGCATTGCTTTGACATCATTGCATTTTGAATCAAATCTCCTGGCCTAATGCTAGCTTGCCAATTATATAGCATAAAGTCAGTGCTTGAGCCAACGCTGCCCCATGCGCATTTTAAATGTATTAGAGTGACAGGAGGCCTCTGTCCATTAGTCCTTTTTTTTGTTCCCAATTATGTTTTTATTCATTCCGCTAACCCCTACTTTTCATATGATTAAGCTGGGTGTGCCAGCCTTAGATTTAGATGGCAGAGGCTCATTTGGGCACACCTGTGGCTGTGCGGGTGCTTTACAGGATACACTGGTGGTCTGGAGATTGCTGGTTTACCTCCCCAGAGCAGCCAGGAAAAAGTGGTTGCAGCGGATGACTCCCAATGTAATGTGAACATTTTGAAGACCAATGTGATGCTTTCCCTGGCTAAATTAAGGGAAAACACAACAAAACACAACTCCACCCACACCAGTACATCTTTCCAAGAATGAGGGATTAAATTAGCTCCATAAAATGCTTCTATATAAAAGAACTGTACACCACTTTATCTATCTAGCATCTATACTGCATACACCCATTCACTCATGATACCTCTCTGACTGGCTGTGTTCTTGCCTGACAGATCCTCCTGCAGGGAAAGAACCCGGGTGTGGTGTGGGAGTATACTATGCCTCGCACTGAGAGGAAACCTGACTACAGCTGGGGTGTGGTTCGCTCTGACTGCTCCGCTCCCTGTGCAGGAGGTGAGGCTGTGTGTGTTTGAATGTAGGCCAATACATGTTTGTTTGAGAGATGAATCAAAAACATCTCTGTGTATGTGCATGTGTTGTGTACATTTAATTGAACTTTTGTTAAACCCTATGAGTAGGCACAACAGGCCTGTAAAGCATTGTATTTCTCCACATGTTGACGCTGTATGCGTGAGGCATGAAGCTCTAGTGAGAGCAATCCCTTGTTTCCTTAAAGTTCAGCTTTGCAAGAGGAAAACACAAGAATTAAAGTATAAGGAAGGTAAATGGTGTGTTTATCCCCCTCTAATGTCAACTGCATTCATGAGCCACGCCTAACTAGCTTTAGTACCAACAGTAAAAATGTTAGCAGCCCTGTCCTGCTAATTCCTAGGACATCTACACTCAGACAACCCCAGCCAGTGTTATTCCAGTTGAGGTTACATTTGCCAAACACATCTGCCAATCAAACAGTTTCACAACAGAACATTCACTTTGCATTTACATGACATTTTCCTGGAGAGACTGTCTGAAAACATGCACCATTATTCCCATTTTTAAATAATACTAGACATCCAACGTGGCTAGACAGCGTGTTGTTCTGATGGAGCATTAACCAGCTCTTAACCTCAGTCTTTTAAGCATGATCATGCATATTTAACATCCCTTTTACAAGATTCATGTTTTAAAACAAGTCAGCTAGAAACATTAACAAGTCAGACAGGGAGGTACTTTCAACTATGTGATGGCATGGAATTGCTCCACAACTACATTTATAATTATGGCTATCATTAACTATTTACAAATTAAAGTTATCATATTATGGTTACAATAAAAGAAACATGTGCATCCTCAGTGTGTACTGTGTCCCCAATATGTGATTTCATCATTATTATTTTATATTTTTTTGTAGTTGTCTCTAATGCCTATGTGTTCATGTGTTTTTGTATTTTGTACAATTCCCTCTCATGTGGTCCAGGAAGTGTGTTAAGGCTAATGAAAAGCACCTTTGTCACATGAGAAGTTCAGATTCTGTCGGTCCAACAAAGACTCTCAGCAAACCCCTGCTCACTTGTCTGTGTGTGTGTGTGTGTGTGTAGTCATTGTAGTGCCACTCTAGCTGTCTCCACAGGCAGCAGCAGTCAGCAGACATGCAGACACACTGACTTAAAGCAGAAGTAAGCAGAATTTTTGTGTTAATATAAGTCTTAAGTAGTTATATCTTCCGACGGCAATCACTTACATAGAGTGTTTGGTCTGAAACACGGGTCTGTCAGTCACTCTGCTCTGCTGTAAGACGAGGAGAAAACTTTCCTTGTATCCTACAACCTTTATCCAATGAGGAGAGAGAAAGGCATGAAGGGCTGTGTGTGCAGCCAAGGGATGCGCGTGAATGTGGTGACCCAGGGACGAGGACCAATAGATCCATGACGAGGGCGGGGGCTGCTAACTCCATCGGCTGACAAGAAGTTAGCCAAAACGACCGGATCACTTACTTCTGCTTTAAAAACCCAGAGATCTTGATCTACGTTAACACTGAACCAAAGTATTCAAATTACAAGCAAGAACCACATCAAGTCTCTCTCTCTCTCTCTCTCTCTCTCTCTCTCTCTCTGTTTAATCTTTTTATTTTCCATTTTTCCATCAGGTCGTATCTCCACCAAGGCTATCTGTCTGCAGGATCAGAAAGTTCAGGTCAACTCCACCATGTGCAATCCCCTCACCAGACCGACGCTGGGCTCCCATCTTTGCAACACGCAGCCCTGCCCTGCATAGTAAGTGCTGCTGCCTGTGTGTGGGTCAGGTGGCATGTGTGCTCATGTTGCCAAATTCTCAGGAACCTTTGGTGCTGTGTTATTACAGACACACACGCTGTGGTTGAGCAGTGTGGAGGTTGACTGTGGTCCATTTGCTGTGGCCAGCCACCACTCTGTTCTCCATGCTCCTCTCTTCTCTGCTCACTCTCTAATTTTTGTTTTTTCTTTCCATCTCCCTTTTTGAGAAAACACAAGAAACCTCTCCCAGTTCCCTGTACCGTTGAATCTGAACTTATGTTTTCTCTGCATGTTCATTTGCAGAGTAAGTGGATTTTAGTTCCACTGTGGTGACAGGATCATGCAGTGTTTGATTTCCTGTTTGTGATGTCCATGTCCTACCACTTGGTGAGGAGACTCCGTGTGGGTGGCAAGCCAGCTTTTAGTTTGATCCTAACTCTCTGAGACTGAAAAGTCTTACCAGTCTTAGATGAACACTGGCCTAATGGTTTCACATACAAATCAAGAATACCATTACATTTTGTTTGAATGACACTTATCTTGTTTAAAGGAAATGAAATCTTGTGTCCTCAGCTCTGGATTCAGATAGTAGCTGAGGTCATGAAATTCATGACCACCTCTTGTAATTTCATGGAGTCTGGTTTTTTAACAAATCTTTTGTGATTATACACACTGTATGTTGGATGTGAAATTAGAGAGTCTGGGATTTTTTTTTTAACCAATTCTCAAAATCCTTAAAGAATATTTGCTGTTTGTTAGACTATTAGACTGTGATGTGGGAAACAAGTTTATGGAAACCAAACTGAAGAGTAGCTATATGTTTTGCTAACGCTACATAGTCATCATCAGCAACAGCTGTTTACCAACCATTCTAGAAGAAATGTTGTGAATTGTCTTGAAGGCAACACTAATGTTAATTAATTAGTTCTTGCCTCTGTGGTGTCTTTTGTTCTCATGCTAACCAGCTAGCCAATTTCATGAACTTCCCATCAGGACTCACTGTAGCTTCCCCAAAGGTTTAGCTGTGTTCAGAGGATGTCCTAAAGACAACGTAGCAGCATGTTAATGTTAGCATGTACAGTACTTCACTGCAGTGACTATATACGGCCACACTGAGCTACGAGCATTGAGCCCTGTAGACTCCCGGTCTTGCTAAATGTTCTGGGAAGTTTACAGAGTTCGGTCAGCGGTTGGTCAGACATTTCTCAGGTGGGTGGGGTTGTGTTGTGGAATTTGTAGTTTTGACCTCTGTTTTTCTAAAAATCCCTGGCTGTAGCCTTGTCAGAAACATCTTATTTCAGTCTTATCCCCAGACATGCACTTCTACCAACTGGTTGACTGTTTTTGTCATGAAGTAAATACAGGATGATGTTTCCAACTCTGCAGTGGAATTTTCTTTAGTGAACACTGGAGAATAAGAGAGAGGGAGAGAGAGAGAGAGAGAAATGGAGACATGGCTGTAAGGAACCAGGCAGACATCAAAGGCGTTGCTCATTTCTGTGCATTGCATGTATTCCTCGTATATTCTCAGCCCAAAGCTTCCTGACTTTCTAAGTAGAAAAAATGATGCTAAGGTTTTATCTCTAGACATTGTCCTTAATGGCATGCATTTTTTAAAGAAGGACCAGAGTAGCAAGCATATAGGAGGAAACCAGGTTTAAGTGCAGCGGAGTAACACGTTGCAACAACACCAAATAAATGGCCTCTGTCCTATGTGGGCCTTTGGCGGAGGTAACTGGAGCTAGTGTGATTTACTGTGCTGCTCCAAGGAACGGGCAGGGAACCATGACTTGGGTTCAGTGAGAGTGTATACACACAAATACTCACATGCATAAGCACATACAGGACACATGCAGTTCATGTACATACACACTTTCCAAACGCATGATGCATATATAATGCTTTGTGGATCCAAACCATCAGATAAAAAATAGAAATGCAAACTGCTAATGTCTGATCTTAATGATGTTGTCGTTTTCTCCACCATCAGCCACGCTGCAACTAGTCCAGACTGAACTTTCTCCTGTGTCAGTGGGTTGAACAAGCTAGACAACTATCGGTTACACCTCCAACATTTAGCCTCTGTTTTTCACCAAGTTTCCCACCACCCGAGAGGGCATTTCCTGTGCCTAATCTTGGGCATACCATTTCTCTTATCTTGGCGAAAGGTATTAAACAGCCTTGTTGCATGTCTTGACCTCCCCCCTTTGTTTGTTTGAAGAAAAGTGGTATAACCCAGATGAATAGCATCAGTGCAGGTTGTCCATCCAGGAAAATAAAGCCGGGGTTGAACCAGAGTTTGTCATGGATCTTATTATACAGTAGCTGATGCCATTTCTCAGCTGGTTGTGTGTACAAGCCAATTTCTGGGTGCTGCACAGGAAGACAGTTGAGTTGAGTGAGCAGCGTGAAAGCTTTAATGACTACATCAGTACCTTCATGATGTACGGGCACACATTCAAGAGCCGAGCAGGGAAAAGAAAAAAAAAATGACAATGAGGTGGAATGCATGTGTGCTCTGTGTTTGAGTGTAAGTGTGCCTGGCAGGAAAAGGAATGTAAAAGTGCCTGCTTATCTCTGTGGTGTGTATCTCGGGTGCTGACAGGCCTATCCATGTTTTATTGTGCAGAGACGGCTGGATTCCCACGGGGCACCGCCAGTCTAGCCATGCAGAGGCAGTGAAACTCCCCCCTCCACACCTTCATCCCTTCACTCCCATCTACCCCCCCTTCACTTTAAACCCATTTTTAAACCTGCACTCCTCATGTGGGGGTTGGATTGATGAAGAAAACAAGAATCCTAGACTGTAATTCTGAAAATCAAAAATGGGGATGCATGAGGTTGTTTTTAAGACATAAAGTTGCAGTCAGGAAGAGATGCACGCATATCTCATACAAGTTTGTGTCCTGCCTTGCTTTGTTTGCTCCCCCAGCCCTCAGTCCCGGCTTGTACTACGTCTCCATCTTCTCTTCCTCTGGAGCTCCATCTCTGTTGTTTGAAGTTATTTTACTCTTTCTCTTGGCAGAGACCATCTGTAGACTCACTTAGCACAGGTTGGGGATTCCTCCGTGTGTATCATGCAGCAGCACCATATGTAGAATCAAAGAAAGGCACATTGTACCTGTGCCAGAGAAGAATGTGTGGAAAAATAGAGGGAAAAGTGATGACCAGAGCTTGGATTTAGCAAACCTATAGGATTTAAACTGAATGATGTTCTAAGTAGTCAAGTTAAATATGTTCTGAGGTGAAAGTGAAGAATAAATTAACATTCAAAAGCTGCTCCTAAATGACCACATGAGTGATGACATGTGTGCTCAGAGCAGGAATACATGGTAAACACAGCAATAATTAACATCTGAAATTAAAGCAGATATCAGTGGAATGTTTTTGTTAATATAAGTCCTAAATAGTCCTATTTTCCGTCAGCAATCACTTACATGAAGTATTTCAGCCTAAACACGAGTCTCTCCGTCACTCTGTTCTGCTGTAACCCGAGGAGAAAATTTTCCTTGTGGGATACAAGTGTTATCCAATGAGGGGAGAGAACGGCATGAAGGGCTGTGTGTGCAGCCAAGGGATGCGCGTGAATGTGGTGACGTAGCACGAGGACCAATTGATGCCTGACAAGGGCGGGGGCTGCTAACTCATGGTGCGTTCAAGGAAACTCGTACTTTGTGTTTTTCCTTCCTGTGAAGTCATACCAGTTCGATCTGGTAAGAGTTCACGGGTCGGAAGTTACGAGTGGCCGTTATAGGGAACTTTCACAGACAACAGGACGGTAAAAACACGAGCTACGGGTTACCTGGAACGCTACCAAGTCGTAGTTGTGACTTGAAGCTGTAACTTACGGTTTCAAAAGCCTGCCTTGAACACAGCATTAGCCGAAACAGCCGTGCCGATGATATCTGCTTTAACAATTAAAAAAGAGATGTTTGATAAGTCGAAAACAATAACCAATCTGGAGAAGGGTAGATAAATAATTAGGCACCACACCAACAACAGCAAAAAATGCACAAGATGCACAAATACTGGTTGTAAATCAAAACTAATTGTCTTTATTCTTTGTACAAAGTCAAGAAAACATTTGTGCATTTCAGAAAATATGTGCTTGGTGCTAACAGCATGTTTAAAAATTAATCTAAATTGCACGTGTTGTTTGGGTGACATTTTGCTGTATATTATGTCTCAGAAGGTGTGTACTCACTCACCCCTGTTTATGTGCTGCAACCTTTTGGAATTTAACCTCAAGAGACTGCTGTGTCTCTTTTACATTTAAATGTCAAAAGACATAGCTTTTGTTTTTATGTTTGGTAGAAGGAGTAAATATTAACTGTTTTTTTTTTATTTTCAATTATACAGTGACTTTTAGCAAATTGTAAATACCTGTCCTGGTTTAGGAGCACTGACTGATGGAGGAAAAAATACAAGGAGAGAGATAGAGGGGCTGTTTTTACATGCAGGATGACTTCAGGCAGGAAAAAAATGTAAAGTCCAAGAGTCCTGGTTAATATGGGTACAGCAACCTGTTAAGTAGATGTGGTCATTGTGGTGTATACTTATGCAGAAAACTGTTGGTTTCCAATCAAACTCAGTATCAGGATAAGAATACATGTTCAGACATTGGCAGTAGCCGGTCTGCCACACTGTTCCACTGCAGTAATGCGCTCTCCGAACTCAAAATATGTTAGTTATTGAAACATTTCAGAAATACAAATTACAGCGAGGTCAGTGGTGGTTTGCAGCGAAGCAGAGTGGCACTTCAGCTACTTCACCCCAATGATATATTGTTATTTATAAGCCAGGGAGAACAGAAGGAAAAAAAAGCAAACAATCCTCAACCCAAATATCCAAAACCAGTGCTGTCAGGTTCCAATGGTTCACATCTTTCCCATTTCCAAATTAGAGTTTAGTCCTGCCGCTTCATTTGTCTGCGGCATTTGAAAGAGAATGAAAGCATTTTTCTTCCCCTGGTGCAGGTCGGTGGCGTGGATGAATGGTCTTTGCGGTGGCGTGTCGTCTCAGAACTGGACTGAGCCATCTGCCCATCTCTCCGTGTCCCTCTTCTAAGCCTGTGGTCGTCAGACCACTCATTTGCTGTAATCTCCCCCTTTAGCACCGATGCCAAGACAGAAGCTATTTTTGAAACAGCAGTAGGCTTTCATCAGTGGTGAAGCAAATTTCAAAGACACTAAAGGAGGGGAGAAGATGGGAGAGGAGAGTCAGAGCGGAGTGAGAGAAAGGGCATTGGAAATAAAATGAGTGAAAATGGATAAAAAGAAGAGTGAAAACAAAGAAAGAGGAATGGAAATGACAAGAGTACATGAAGAAAGAGAATTCAAGGACTGTGGACCACATCTGTTTGTGGCCTGTTGTATGTACTGTATGTTGTGTATTGCGGTTGGCTCTGCAGACCTGGGAAAGCTCTTACGGAGGGTTGTATACACAATATGGTTTCCATATTTAGTTTCAAATACAAATGGTAGAGAGAGATGGATGGACATGGATGTATATTCCGGGTTATGTATTTTTTGTACGTCCTTAACTACCAATTTGCACAATGGGAAAGATCAAAAATATTGTTAGTATTTTAGAAGCCACAGGTCAAGGTTTTGATTAATAATAAGGACAGTAAGAAAAGCCAAGTTAGTTCACTATTTGGAGCTTTTAACCACTTAATGATACATGATCTTCTAATGTCTTTGCTGTGATAGTGCTCACTGGTAATTTGGGGTAAAATTGTTTTATTTTTTTTGTGTTTTTGGGACCAAAATAAATGTAACTGTGTAGAGTTGGGACCTGTGGTTGACTGTCCTGATTAGGAGCTTTAATCATGTGGCTGCCATCCAGATGACAGAGGTTTCTCAACAGCAGCTACATACATCATGCTCAAAAGCCTGCATGTACACCTACAGTTTTTTTTAAAATTAATGCTAGTTTTCACTGACAACTGATGCAACCCCCTCTCTCTCGCATCCATCTCCAGCTGGGCCACGGGTGACTGGGGGCCTTGCAGTCGTTCGTGTGGAGGAGGCCAGCAGACGAGGACACTGCGCTGCCTGAGAAAGGTCACTTACCAGAGGGAAGAAGTGGTGGCGAACTCCCTCTGCCCCGTCATTTCTCCGGCCCAAGTCCAGCCCTGCCACACGCAGGTCTGTCCCCCGGAGTGGAGCACTGGATCTTGGTCACAGGTGGGTTTGCGTAAGAATTTGAAAACCTTAACCACAGTAGCAGCGTGGCAGTGATGGTTTGGTGGTTGGTCAGTCAGGTGGTCCCTAGAGGATGAACCCTAAAGTCTGTGGTGATCCCCTGACTTTTCACCAGGTAAGATATTTTCCTGTAAAATATTTTCATATCTTCTAATTTAGATGGATTGGCACATGATTTAGTTGAAACTCAGACACAAAACTGTCACCACATCTATGGCTGTATTTCTTTGCTTATTAGTACATGTTAGTGTTGAAACTGAAACTATCAGCATTATAACCTTGTCATCTTACTATGCTGACTTTAACATTTAGCTCAAACATCACCAATAGTTGAATGCAATCTCACCCCCATACAATAAATAAATAAGATAATATTATTACCATTGTGCCTATAGTTTAATGTTGTTAACCATGATATTATTCTACCTGTGTCTCATCTTTGTTTTAATTTAATCAGTGAGTCTTTTTTTAATTTTTCAGTTAATGAATCAGCTTTTATGTGGGGCACTGTGAGCTTTAATTTAAAACACAGTTAGTTTGTGTGTATGTGTGCCTAGGATGAGAGAACACACACACAAGCACACACACATACACACTGAGTTTCCAGGGCAAGCTGTCAGAAGTTTCACTCAAGCTAAAACAAACGCTCTGCTGCCCTCTGTTGGACATCTGGAGAACACAAATGAAATAAATTTAACAATGACATCCGTGACAGCTGCTAGTTAGTCTTCTTTTGTCATCGCAATCAAAAAAATATGTATTTTTTTCTCTTTTTCAATAATCTTCTTCTATAAAATCCTGGAGATTTAATTTGCATAGTTTTATCAGATTGAATTCTTCCTGCATTTACGAATCACAGAACAGACACTGAGAAGTGATGACAAGCGATCATTGTCTAGGTTGCAAGAAACTCCTCTTGGATGATTAGTGCTTGTCAAATGTTAATGTAGTGCAGGATGAAATCTATTTTCTTTATGGATGGAAAAATGTGATTAGACCACTTAATGCCATGGCTGTTAACCAAGTATGACTTTAAAGTTTTGACCTTTTCCACTGTAACCACAGTGCATCGCGGGCTGTGATTTGCTCATTGTGCTGTATACAGCATTAAGAGCTTGGCAGCAGATCAGATGATTTGTCAAACTTACCAGAATAATTGGCTGCTGTGACCTGCGCTGTCGGGACATTCAGCTGTCATTCAGCCATCAGTCTTTAGGACACTCATGTAGTGCTCTTGGCCTGTTTTGAAACACCGGTCCGAGTTCAGTCTGCGGTCATGCAGAGACAAGGCCAGTCTCTCTGAAAAAGATCAATTGGACCTTTCAGTGACAGAAGGACAGCTGGGACATGTGTACGTGCGTGATTGTGTATGTAAATGGATATGCACAGATGTGTGTGTCTTATGTCTAATAAATTAATGTGATGTTGTTGCATAAAACTGGCCTGATGGCTGCGGCCGTCCGTCCCAGTGGAACAGTTTGACTCCGTTGTCCATCTCTCTGCAGTTCATGTGGAGTTTACAGCAGCAGCGTCTGCTGTCAGTGGAGACAGTGATGGGCCGGGGTCACATTCATGTCCGACTTATTGGTTTACTGTATTTAATGTTAGACCGTAATGTGCTGTCATCAAACCAGTGACCTTCTGCTTGCTTGTCCACTATGTGGTGAATTACAAATGCACTCACTGTGCCAAGGATTTACCCTCTGTTCATATGGCCTAGTGCTGAAACATGATGCAAGCTGAAGGTTAAAACAATCATGATAATGTATCTGGCTAAGTTAGTGTACGTGTACGGCCATTAAACCGTTGCTTGCTTGATGTGGTCGTCCGTTCCTTTGACTTTTTCCCCCACACTGACTTCTTTCACTTCTCACTCGCAGTGCTCTAAAACCTGTGGCCGTGGACTGAGGAAGCGCAGTGTGTTTTGCAGCAGCACTGATCCTGGAGCCAAAGCAGTGGTGGTGCCCGACAGTATGTGCAGACAGCACCACAGACCCAAAGCCCAAGAGACCTGCGTCCTGCGGCGTTGCCCCAAAAATGAAAGACTACAGTGGATCCCCACTCCCTGGGGAGAGGTAGGAACAGAGGCACATGTAGCTCAGGTAGCAGCACGATCAGAAGTGAAATGTGTTGCTTTCAGTCTAATCATTTGGAGTAAGGATCCACCCTAAGGCACTTGAAATGTGTCAAAAGAAATAGCTTTTGGTGATGCACCCTGTATTTGTGATGCTTTGTGCAATGTGTCACTCAATACAAATGTATCAGACGCGACATAGGAACAGGCCTGGAAGTGGAGGAGGCAAGTGGAGGAAAAAGAAACCAGAAAACCCAGTAACACACATTAAATGATTTACTGATGGATATCAGTGTCAAACCTCAGCAACTCATGGAAGATTGATCCAAACACATTAAAGCAGCTGATATTATAATACTTTTCGCAATTGAATAATCTTTTAATTTGTTTATCCAGCAAAATCGTCGAAATTGTGGATCTTCTGTAGCCTGACAAGCCAGACTATATCATTAAAAAGTATAGTCTGGCAACGACCGGTAGACCTCTGCTCAATCCAGGGGGCGGGATGAAGGCTGTCTTTCAAACTGCCTCTGCACGCAATAGGGTAGCGTTGAGCGCTACGACTAATCAGAGCAAAGAGCAGGATGACGTTAGCCTGACAAGCCAATTAAAATGTACGTCGTGATCGCGTTAAGCCCGCCCAACGACTCTCTAAACAGATAGAGCGCTGTGATTGGTGAACACAAACGGTGTTCGAGACTCAAAAAGTTCCTATGGCTCGTTTCTAGACCCACCTACGGAGCAAATATATTTGCTACCGCTAGGGTGCGTCTAGATTTCTAGGCTAGATCTTCTGCCTTTACACTTCTGATTGCCAGTTAAATATCTTTTATCAGTAACTGAGCAAATATTTTTGTGTTGACGTGTGTAATCCTAACCTTATCCAAAAGGTCAAAGGTCAACTTCACAGAAACATTTAAATGTTCATGAAGAGAGAGGGGCTGATATGGGGACGATATTTCCTGCAACTTGACTGGTTGACATGTCACACATGTGTATAAAGAAGCATTTTATGGAGCTAAAACGTTCACCATGCCCTTAACCGTTAACTCATTACTATAGTATCCGTTCCAGTGCAGTATAAAAAGAGTGGTGAGTTTTTGGTTTCCTCTTTGATTTCGCCTGTTGTACAGAAGTAGAAATGCTGAGCTGGGAGTAAAGGCAAAATACTTCATGTTGCTGAATATTGAATGAAGAAAGGTCAGTGCGATAAAGATTGGGTCTGCAGTGTAGAAAGAGCAGAAAAACCCACCACAAAAAAACAAGGAAGTTAATTCCCAGAATGCACTGGGATTTGAATTTTGAAATGTAGCTAGGCATATTGACACTCTCACACACGTACAGAATACCCTGCACATTCATCAAATATAATGACTGAAAAATACTCAGTAGAGCTCTTATAGAGAGTATTTTGGCTCCATTTCTAGAAACTTTATGGTGTCTGCTGCTACACACACGAACACACACACACACATACTCTCACCGAGTTCATTTTCTAAAATTGTCCCACCTGCCTGCTGTCTTTTCCAGTGCTCCAGGTCGTGTGGCTCAGGCATCCAAAGGAGAGAGCTTTCCTGCGGGGAGAGAGACTCACGCGGAGGGTATGTTCCTTCAACTGCACACCGAGACATCCCTCAGACTTGAAAAAGCCTGCACACATATTTAAAACCCCACTGTGTCATCTGTGTACTATATCCTCTGAATCTGAATTTCAGTCTTTTTTGAAAATTGGTATCCCTGTAGGAAAAGTCATTTTGAGCAGAGAACCTGTCCTCTCCCTGCACAGGTATGTGGAGTTCCCCATACGGAGGTGTAGGAATATGGCCAAACCTTTGGTGGATCTCCAGCAGGGCTGCAACCAAGGTCCGTGCCCAGAGCTCCCTCGGGTCGTTGCTGGCAGAACAACCTCCAATGCTGTGGTCTTAGGCTGGTACTCTTCTCCCTGGCAGCAGGTACATTTGCTCCCGCTTTGATCCAAAAACTGTCTACATGACAGACTGACACGTTTACTCCAGCTGAAAATCTTCCAGTTTGGAGCTTTCTTCCCCACATGTGACACACTATGGTGACATGCTGGATGTGTCCAAATTATACCGCCAAAAACGGCACTTGGATATTTGGTAGGAAATTGGATCCTGGGGCCTTTTACCGCCTCGCTGGATGCTGAGAGAGTTTGTCATTGCATCCCTGTATCTCACATCAGTTACCTGGACAAGGGACAAGAAGCTGAAAAGCTGATTTCATTCTTGATTAGGAAATGATCTGAAACCCCCCCAAAAAGTAGATGTGGTGTTGGCAAGGTGTTTATTGTCTTTCTCGTTCTAGATATTTGAATTCAAGTTTAACTTTGCGAACAGTTCCAGTTACTGTCCAATTATAGACCAGTTAGGAATGGCATTAAAACAGGTGACTGTATTTATTCTTGTGACTGATGGTGCACATCTATGGCCTGTTTTAAGAATTCATTCAATAATAGTTTGATATGAAACTTAATTTGCAGTTTCATTTATTATTTTTCCACAGTTAAACAGGCTGTTCAAGCTGTAGATTTTGCCACTTGCTGTTACAGCGACAAAGAGACTTAAGATCTCATATTTTACACTGTTCAGTTGATCCATAAAAAGACCTCAAAAACAGTTTGGAAATGTTATTTTATTTAATCATTTTCCCCATTTAATAATACCAGTTGGTGTTGTATTTTATATTGATGGAAAGCCTGATTAGTCACCTTTACAATGAGGTGCAACTTGTAAGGATCTTGCATCTTTGGAATGAGCAACACATCTTAAAGTCTGGGTAGCAACCCCAAAAATGTGCCAACATTCCCTGCAATATTCTCCTGTTGGTATTCACTCTTGTTGAGTTGCTTGGTGGTTTGGGTGATTGCACCCTCCCACAGTAATAAGGAAAAAAACAACAAAAACACAGATTGGCGATTTTCACACTTTATTCATTTTAAACTGTTAGGGACCTTCACTCCATCCTCTGCACCCCCAAATTCTTGAGGTACTCTGTGATGATCCTGGCTATGTGGGGGAAAGCGTTGTCATCCTTGAGGATGGAGTTAGGTACCAGATCCTGGAGATATGAGATCACCACTGACTCCAGAATCTCATTCTGATATCTCACTGCATTTATATTGCCTTCAATGATGAAAGGTTCTGTTTTGGGGATTTTGGCACATTTTTGGGGGGTGCTACTGTTGCTGCTGTGTTGCTCATTCTACGAATGCAAGATTTTAACAAGTTGTACCTTGTTGTAAAGGTGACTAATTAGGCTTTCCAACAATGTAAAATACAAAATACAACACCAATTGTTATTATTAAAAGTGAGAAATTATTGACTGAAATAGCATTTCCAAACTTTTATTTAAGAAGTTTATTTGTGGTTTAAACTCAAGAACCACAATCCATCTCAGTGTAGTACTCCTCTCTCAGCATTCTTTCTGGAGTTTTAGTAATGAGAATGAAATATAATAATATAAGATGTAATAATAAAATAAAGCAGATTTCAGGTAAACACCCAGAGTGAGAGAGATAGGAAACTACATGAACCGGATTCAAACCCTTTCAAATTGAGACTAAACCTACATGGTATGATCTGCTCTACCAGGTGAGCCACTGGACAGACCAGCTGTGTGCACTTCTCTGTGGAATGAAAACGTTGATACTTTCACAGTATAAAGACAGAATGTAGACCTGCTTTATAATCAAAGCAGACACGGAGACTTAAGACCTTCAAAGTATTGGGGAAAGTAGCTACCAGCTAGACTACTACTCACCCCACTTTATGATCAGTTGCTGCTAAACTAACAAATCTCTCAAAAATAGTTTCTCAGGTTCACAACATTTATTTTTGCCCTCCATCTCTCACTGCATTGATTTTTGTTTACTGGGTCTTCTTCTCTGGGAGGTCCAGGAATAAGGAAAGCAGCAAAATTTCTGGGCCAGAGCTCTGATCAATAGAGCATATAAGACCACTATTGGCTGCTCTGTTTTACTGTGCAGTGTAGGTGGAGCTAGTCCACAGACTTCGCCTGGTTCTTACCAACAGTGGCTGGCTCTGTGGAGGGGGCCTCAGATGTTATTCAAAAGCTCCATTCTGTTACAGAGGCTTTCGGGGCAGGTTGTGTAGTTTATGTGTTATATCATCTATTATGCAAAAAGTCTTAAGGGCAACCTCATACTGCACAGAGTCTTATTCTCCTTGATCTAGAGCTTGTGATCCCAGTATGTTTCCACCAGAGAAGATATATACTGACAGCTTGCTGGAGGGCAAGTACATGCTGGATGGGATGTTTGTTTTCTTCATCTGTTCTTGGTCTCTGTTTGGACTTTTCCTCCATCCGTTCCCCTGCCTCCTCTGCTCTTTTTATGACAAGTCTTTTCTTTCCATGCGCAGCAGCGTTTGATCTCCGTCTCCTATTTATATCCCTGCACTCCTTCTCATTTCTCTCCGTCTCATTCCGCCTTTCCTTTTCTTTTTGTCTCTGTGCTGTTCCTCTCCTGCCTCTGTCTCAGTGCTCTGTATCCTGTGGCGGAGGGGTTCAGACTCGGTCTATCCAGTGTCTGAGGCAAGGTCGTCCTGCAGCTGGCTGCCTGCCCCACCAGAGGCCTGTCACTTCTAGGGCGTGCAACACACACTTCTGCCCCGCCGCTCCACCGGCTCCGGCACAACGCCCAGGCCGGGTCACAGCTGCTGGACCGACACCGAAAGGTAAATTCCTCATAGGACACAAGACAAGTTCATGTAGTTACATTTACTTGTAAATACAGTGCTGGGTGGAGTTTGCATTCCCAGGATTTTTGCTTTTCTTTATGAAGACAAGTAACTCAAGCCCAGTGGTTGGCATGTACAGCTGATCAAATTAATTTGAAGTTGAAGTTTATTTTTATGTCTCATGCAAGGTTATTATAGTTTTTCATTAGTTTTTGTTTTATTCATTTTGGATTTTAGTTTAGTTTTTATCTGTTTGAGTGTTCATTTTACCTTTTTGGTTTTCGTAATAATACTGTTTGTTAGGGGTGAGATTCAGGGAAGGTCAGAGAAGGTTATTTTAATAGTAGGTGTTTACTTGAACTATAAAAGATGTGTGTTAGTCAGTGTGTTTGTGTCATTTACTAAAAAAAAATACTGAACCAGACATGAATGTTTTGTTAAGTGAAAACAATGTAAGTAGCTGCTAAATAAATCTTTCTGTTCTCTCTCTCTCTCTCTGCAGATGAACTCTGTGTGGACCATTTCACCTGGTGCCATTTGGTCCCACAGCACGGCGTCTGCAACCACAAGTTCTATGGACAGCAATGCTGCAAGTCCTGCTCCAGCAAGAGGCCGTAGAGCTCGGACACATTACAGTCTGTGTGGCTTCAGGCCTCTGAAGGAAACCACACTATAGAGACCATTCGGGGCAGTGATTACTCGCGAGACACAACACTGTGCTCAACAATTTGTGTTTTCTTCCTGGAGTACTTGAGTATTGAATTTTGAAGAGAAGAAAAAAATGAGGAACCATGGGAACTCTTTTTTGTTGTTCGTAAAGAGGGCAAATGCAGCTTCAAATGCTCATCTGCCAAAGCAGTGTCATCACATCACTGACCACATTGAAAGTTGAGACACAGAGCATCTAAAGACTGATGTAATATATATGTTGTCATTTGGTGGTGCATTTTCTGTTTGAAACCTCTGAAACTACAAGCCATCAAGAGAACAGAAAAGGACTATAGTGTTTGCAGCTTGCTCATACTGTATGTTGTATATTTAAAGGCGTCTGGTTTTGCACGCCTTTGTTTAAATTATTATGGTTCTTAATATATGATTTACATTTTGTCAGGTGTACAGTGGATCTGTGACATGTTATTTCTGTGTTTGGATATACCATAGGACTGTGCCAGTCACCCTTGAATCCATGTAATGAGATTTTTATGAGGCATTAGTAACCAGAGGTAAGAGTTTCTTCTGCTTCTCCGCTTGTCTTGTTTTCTACTGCTCAGTCAACAACAACAAATTCTTCCTGTGCATTCCATGTCATGTAAACACACATGCCTCTCTGTGTACGTAAAACATTTTATCCAGTCACGCTGTTATGTGGTCTTTTTTTATCTCCTGTATTGTTATGGTAATACAACTTGATGATCTGAATGCTCCTTTTTCCTTCCTTCATCAATTCACAACAGAAAACAAACCAAAACAACAACAACAACAACAACAAAAAAACGGTCCCACTTGAATTAAACTTCATCATTTGCTGGTATTATATACTGTACCTCTATAACTGGGAATATATTTGTCATTATCCCATGGGAGTGAATGATAGTTAGTTTGTGCACCGCAATTGTGTGACAGTCGTGCTACATGTGGGCCACATTTGGGCATTTGAACTGGGCATATATTGGGACAGAAGGAAGCAAACATGTGTCCCAAGTATAGTATGTATATGTATGTAGCTGCACCCATAACCACGACTCATTTTGAACCATGACAGTCTTGATGTTTTTTGTAGGTCAACAACATCTAAAACAAAATGGAGGCAAATTTGGTTGGAATCTGAAGATTAGGTCGAAATGTATTCAGTGAAATGCTGTTAAAACAGGCTAAAATAGTTTTTTGCAACACTTTTAAAACTTCATACAGTTTTAATCTTGGTATTGATTATTAATAAAGCACACAAAGACAATGCCTAAGGGGCTCTGCCAGTTTATTTAACTTTTTTTTTTATCCTGTGTGAGAAATTGAAAGAAAAAAAGAATGGTGTAGCTTTGTTGAGTTGAGCTGTAATGGCTCAAATTCCCTGAAAGATGCCAGATAAAATGTCACATCAGAGTAAAAGGGTTTGTGTTTGTTTCGCATAAAAGAAACAAAGTTGTACAAGGAAATTCATGAATGTTTTTTACACGAAATGACAAGATAGGCTCCTAGGCTGAAGTTAAATTTACTTTTACTATAAAAAATTGTTCTGGCAACTGGAGCCATGGAATATTTTGCACCTTTATTACAATCTGTACAGTCACAGCATGGATACACTTGTTCAGTTAAATGAATCAGCTGCTCTGCTCAGCACCCCACTGGTTCATAGGTTTCTGTTCAAATGTAATCACATTAAACTTAAGTAATTTTTGAAAAAAAAAATGTCCCTGTGATGTAAAAATACCAAAAAAGGACATATTTGCAAGCCCATTACTTTGCACATGATACTGTATATAACCATACGACTCAGACAACAGAAGGATGGGAAGGGATGCAAAAAGCTAAAGGTGTTAATGAAAATATGAATGAACACTGCCTGAGGTGGCCAATCAGTGGCTGTATTACTGTAAAATCTTTGTGTAAATAACATACAAAACTAAAACATGAATCTTTTATTAATGATTTACGGTATTTATAATCCTAAAGTTACCATTTGATTTTATGAAACACTAGTAATCCCATGTTAAGAATCCAGAGTGGTTCCTGGATATTGGTAATGAGAGGGGAAACACTTACATTACACACCATGTAGCTCAACATGCAGCTCCTTCAGTTACTGTTTTAGTGTCAGTTGTTTTGGTTTAACAGCTTATGACTTTATAATTTTGACTCACTCTCACAGCTCTAATCACTGTTCTCAGTTCTCTTACAATTACAACTCTGGTAAAAACCACTGTAAAGCCAATTGTCGAGCACCAAAGAGCAGACAGCTGAGCAGTCGCTGCTCTCTCCTTTTAGCTCTATTTTTGGTCTCTATCAGTTTCACAATCTTTATTGTTCTGTGAGTTAACAAAGCTGCCATTAAGTATAGTATAATTGGTTGTTGTTTTGCTCCTTCTGTAGCTGAAAATCTGCAGGTCTAACTCTTTGGCTTTCCAAGACAAAAAACAGAAACCATCTCGGTACATTAATTTTGATCTCTTCCTGTTATAATAATACAGATAGTGCAATTTCCCTGTTTTGTGCTGCTGTTTTGCCCTCTGCCATGCACACAGTGATTATTAGAGACTCGGTGGTCACTATCTGTCTGGCCACTCAGTGGGAATCTGCCTGCACTATCATTGGCCTCTTTGGCAACTTCAGACATTTGAGAACTTCTTGCCCCCTCAAAACTTTCAGAACTTGAAGCATGCTGAGACTTATGCTCCTAAACAGTGTTTTTCTTGCGGTGATTATGCCACCCTTTCTGGCACTGCGGGGGCTGCGATTGCTCTTTAATCAACCCGTCTGCATGAATCATGAAGCCTGGAGTCCCCACATCATCTTGGCTGCATGCTGTTTACCAGCATGCTGGGAGCCAGACACCACAAGCTGAGGCCCACTCACACACACGCAAATATATCGACTCAGCTAGCATACACACCTACTGTATAATGTGTCCATGGAGCACCAGGCAAGGTGTGAAAGTGTGTATTCACTGTGCTTGAATTTGTGTGGGTGAGAGCATGCTTGTGCAAATTGTGCGTGCAATGCATGTTTTACGCTGGTTGTGTGTGTGTGTGTGTGTGTGTGTGTGTCTTAAAGGGAGGGTGAAGGAGTGTTTGTACACTACATATGTATGTCCCAACAACCCGGCTTATGATGTCTAACTCTCAGTGGGACAGCAATTTTACTGCTGAGCTGATGTGAGAATTTCTATTTCTCCAGCATCCCGCTTTCAGTTCCAGATGGGACTCAATTTCCCCAGTCAATATTGGTTCATAATAACATATCTTGATTATTTTAGCATGGGGAGCCACATCAACCCTAAGCATTACTGCAGCAGAGGCATAAAGAGACCAAGACTCGAATAAAGAGACAGAAACTGAGGGATATTTTTATTTGGTATCCTCGCTTGAATTTTGGATCTGTACCCACATGGGTCATGAATCTGAACACATTTTTATGACCAATATAATTGTGTCTGTAGCTTTCAGTATTGGAATATGCCCCATAAGTTGGCATCAAAGGCTTGGCATCAGATTTTGGTTTACTTTTGGTTTTAATTTGGTTGTTTCCTCTTTTAAAATAGTGATTTTGGTAATAGTGATTTTATTAGCTCAGCTACTGCTGAACTTGCCGACGGAATGAAATTTTGCCAAATAGAAAAGACAAATTTGGAAGCAGTCCACAATGTGAGTTATCAAGAACCGTATTAACTCAGAGACAATATGCCATTAGTGTTGGTAACGAACAATTCTAATTAGGTGCACCAGTGTTGAGATCTGGCATGGCATGACATTTTGATAAAGTGTAGCAGTGAGTGTCTCTGTGTGTTGACTGGTGGACAGTTTGATAACCATTAAAAAATAATAATTTGGGGGTTTTAGTAAAATGTCACAACAACCCTCTGATGGATTGCTATAAGCTATAGACCTACTCTGAATATTGTCATAGCACTTTAGCATGCTAATGCTAGCATTTAGTGATTACCACAGCTGTCAACTCCTGTAGACGTTGGCAGGGCTGTGGGTTTTTAGCCAATTTAGATTCCGGATAGATCAAATCTGATTTTATTAGCCATGTAAAAAATTTCTCTTTAGACAAGAAACCTTGTCTGAAGCAAAATAAGTGCACAGGTTCAGCCTCTTTCCAAAGAGGTTAGCCTACACAATGTGCACACTGAGCCAAAGTAGATGCCCTGGTTTGTCAACTCCAAAATAGGCCTGTCTTTCTTAATACCTTCTCTAGCCAGGCTGATCGATGCAGGTATTTCTTTCCTGTTTTCAGCACGCTCTCGGGGTCCATCTTTTTTTCCAGCTGGCAGAGCACCAGTTGTTGTCGGTCCAGCTGTAAGTCAGGGCCGGCTGTTATTTCCAGCTTCGACATTCCTCCACTAGCCAACTGTCAGACAGCCCGGCTAAGACGGTCGTTTGTGTGCACTTGGCGCGCAGTGAACCTTGATAGGACCCCTCAGAACTGACAGTCAGCCTAATCACATCTTAACAGAGTTCTATCTTAGTGTGGGTGTGTGCGTGTGCGTGTGGACTAAGAAATAGTGAGAGTGATCTCTCCATTTCTTGCAGGGCTTACGTCGAGGGCAGGCTTCAGAACAAGTGAGAGCTGTCATATTTCATTGCCACCCCACCCCCCCATCAGTACCTCTGTATCAGGCAGGGTTCACTGAGCACAAGCCCACACATACAAAAAGATAACACACACGCTTCCCACTTCCCCTAACTTCCTCTCACCCATCCCTCCCTCACCTCAGCCTCTCTCTCTCTCTCTCTCTCTCTCTTTCAGTTTAAACAGCCATTTAAACTTCTGGGGTTTAGCATTTTGGTTCCCACAAAGCTGTAACCCCACTTCTGCTATATGGACCCCAGGAATGTAGTAAATTGAGGCCACACCGCGCGCACACACACACACACACACACACGCACACATACGATGCAGACAATGTGGCTGTCTGCACAGGGGAGCACCTGGTATTTGCTGCAGGGTGATTGCAGGTGGATCACAGCATTGGCAGGGCTTTAGAGGTGTGCAGTTGTGTGGGAGTCGCAGTGTGGGGCTCGTTTGTTGCTGCCAGGCGTCTCCTCCAATGTTAAGAGATCTGCCCCTTGCAGATCTCCGTGATTAACAGCTCAAAAGACGACTGACAGCTCTGTGTCAAGCCAAGCCTTTGTGTCTCTGTCACGCTGGATGATTTAAGAGTTGTGTAAAGACTCATGGATATCTCACTCGCGCCCAACTAAACCTCCCCAGCTCTCCTGAACTCTCGCCCTGATCCTTACCCATTCCACACTCCCAGGCTGCCTCTCATTAGCCACCTCTTCTATCCATCTGTGTCTGTTTTGTTTTTTTTGTCTCCACCTTTTCTCTGAGTACCACATCATCCTCCTCCACCTTGACTTCTCCAACTCTCAGCACCTTCATCACCTCTCCCTCACTCCTTCTCATCTCAATAGCCTCTTTTATGCTTTAAACTACGCAAAGTTCTGAATGTTTGGCTTTTCAAGCACCAAAATCACTTTATAACCCCACCAGATGTGTGTTTTCCCTGTGCTGGATGTCATTTGGGAATACGTCACAGCTGGTGTCTATGTGTGCCTTCAAATTCAGTTTTAAAGGAAGAGTCTCTCTCTTTTGGGAGCCTCTGTCTTTGTGAAGCAAAGAAAGATAAGAAACCTTTGATCCTGCTTGATCAAGAATCTGTTTTTATTGATTACTGGAACACTTTGCTCTCTAATGTTGTACCATCTCCACACTGCAGCAGAGGCAGCACAACTCCCTGCTGTTATTTTTGAGCACCACTTTACAAAATATGGTCCAACCTATTCATTTCTTAAAGACTTTGTTGACAACACAGATACACAAATATACTAACTGCTGTTACGGAGCATTTTCTTTCTCCCTCTTCCCCCAACAGCACATTGCTTATTGTTCAGAACCTTCACAATGTTGACGATTTCTTTCCTTTTTTCCCCCTCATACATACTCATTCTCTCTCTCTAAAGCGTAAAGGTACACATTACAGCAGCTTTTCTGAGCATCCCTGCTCAGATTCATTGGGTAAAAGCTTTTACTTAACGTATTTTCTCCTTGAGGCTATGAATATTATTGATTGCCATGTTTGCTGCAACTCTCTCTCATCTATCCTCCTTTGAGCAGGCGGTTTCTCTTCATTTTCCCCCTGAAATGTACGAATTGATTAGGGTCCTTGGGGGCCCTGTAGGCACCAGCTGTATCCATGCCCACCTGCCTGTTAACCCTACCGACCTTGAGGAAACAGCATCCAAGTAGCCGTAAAAGGGTCCTGCTTTTTTGTGTCTTGTCTTTTCTTTTAGCTGTTTGCTCAGTGTCTGTAAAATATGTGAATTAATCAATGTAAAGCGGAAACCTCATACATTCACTGCATCTTCCTCCTCCTCGTCCCTGGAGATTCATTGCTTGGCTTGACATAATAATAATAATATGTATGTATTCATATAGAACCATGTAGGATGTGTGCAGTACATGTGGACACATACGCATATGTACCCAGGCTGTATGTACCACATTCTTTTGTTTTGGAGTGGAGCAAAGCCCTGAGCTGCCACAAACACTGAGGGGGCTGCTTCTGAAATGTATGTGGGGAGATCTACAGTAGCACGCCTCAGTTCCTCGTCTGACCACCAGAGGGCAATGCTTACCCAACAATTCTACTGTTTGTCTTCTTCCACATTTTAAATGCAAATTACAAACAACAACATAAACAAAGAAAACGGCCGAAAAAGAAAGAAAAAAGCATAAATCATACTCTCTCACACCTAAGATGTAAGATGCATGCAAATAGACTTCTCCTGAGTTCCTTTTACCCCAAACAAAAGCACTGACTTCTCTGACCTCTGCTGCCTAGTTAAACATTATCACAACCACCACTGCCTGCACATTTCCAAACTTGATTTTGACAGACGTCAGTTCAATATTTGTAGCTCAGACAGTCATATTTTATTGATGAACTTGCGTTCTCATGCGGGGCCACGGGGGAATACAATTGCACAACAGATATGTAAATTCCAAAAACCTATCAATTTTTCAGACTCTTTGGTCCGCAATGCCAGCTGAATCTCTGAGGCGATCCTTCATTTTTTGCCCCTTGTGGATAAAAAGATGAATAGGCGAAAACAAGCCAGGCTTGATTTTTAGACCACCAGTGATTTCCTAAGTAAATGAAGTGTTCTCCAGCATGTTGAGGGCAAAGCTGAATTACAAATAATCAGGGGGAAACATCATAAGGCAGAAAGAAACAAGGTCAGAACTATTACCAATTAACTATTACTTTTTTGTGCAAGGCAAGCAACAAAAGTGTAAGAGGGGAGGGGAGAGGGGGAGAGGAAGGTGTTCTCCTTCATTGTGGAAAACAGCTAGGGAGTGTGTTTGCAGGTAATTGGCCAAGGTTACACACCTCAATAAATCAAAGCCACACTAGTGTTTCAAACAAGGACACAGCAGTGGTCAAATTACAGCAGATACATTTTTTTCAGACACACTTTAGTTGCCGTCATCGGCCATACATAATGACCGCACTTCCCACAACAGTGCTCCTTGTCACTTGACCTCCCACTGCATGTTCCGTTGCATTGAGTGGCACGCATGGCGGATGAGGAGCTCCCACATTGGGCTCGCCTTGAGCAAGACTGCAATCTCATTGAGGCCTTTTTATGAGATAGAAGAGATTACCTTTTGAAAAGCAAAAGGGTTAACACTTCAACAAAAAGGTTTCTCAAGTTATATTGAGGGAGATTCTATTGCTGTTTCAACTCAATGGAGAGGATTTCTGGATGGTCTGAATCGTTTTCAAAGGACCGATTCTCCATCACTGTTGTGTTAAGTTGATCTTTGGCAGCTCGGTTTAGTGGATCAGAATCCCTTGCTAAAATTTTTATGCTGAACTCAAATGGTAGCCCTCGTAGCGTGCAAAAGTTTAGACATAAACAAAGTTAAATTGCTGCTTTGTCTAATCCCACCTCAGCATCACATTGCTCAAATAACCCAGCTCTGCATGAGTGCTGGTGTCAAATCAACAAAACCTAGAATATTTACAGGAACGCCTCAGATAATTGGTATAAAAAGGCACAGATATGGCCATCTGTGTTCTGTCCAGTCAACAATAATGCCTGCATCTTTAAATCAGCAAGAAAAAGCAGTGATGGAGGTGCTTTGTGACATCTCTTGTGACAACTGCACAAGCACAGCCCATTTATTATGTTTAACACTGCTTGTGTGTGCATGAGCAGTTTTTATTGCCGTGTGTGAGCCTGTGTGCAGACATGCACGAGCTCATGTGTGTGCACACGGCAAAGTTGCACAGAAATACTTTTCCTAAGTAAATGGTGACAATTGCAAGTAGATCTCGGCCCACTGAGTCGTCTGTGGCTGTCAGAAACTGCTCTGCAACGGAAAGACTTGTGTATATATACTGACAGAGAGAAAGAGAGAGAAAGAGACAGACAGAGACAGAGTGAGAGAGAGAGAAGTCTGACAGATTTCAGTGACAATGTGCCTTACAGCCACTTCCTCAGTGCTTTTTACCCAGTGCCTCTGGTGATGTACACACATGAAAGTGAAGGAGGCATCACATGCAGCCAAATCGGCAAACGGCACCATTACAGATACAAAACAACTGTCACCTGAAGCTGGAGTCAGCGGATTTGATGGCTTACCTCACCTCTCTCTCAGCAGTTTGTTTACAGTGAACTTAAACTGTGAAAATATGACAAGCGTAAACCCCCCGAAAAACGTCTCTGACAGACATCCATGCAACTCTAACATCAACACAATAAATAACTCCCATCTCACAAATGTTTCCCTTTATTAGACGAGGAAGTTGTAGGAGTCTGGCGGAGGATCCTTTGCGCACCCCACATCTTTTTTGTTTTCTCTGGAGTTATATCAACTTCTGTTGATGGCATTCACAACTGCAATAGATCCGAATCCAAATGAAGCAAATCAATCAAATCAGCTGCTCCTCACCCCCCTCTGCAACCTCTCCCACCCACCACCCACCTCCCACCAGCGGAGAAAACAGCTGCTGCTAAAGTAGAGCTCAAATGAGAAAGTTTTCTTCCATTTAGGTCGGGTTTCTCTCGGAGAGCAGTGGGGTGTGAGCAGGGAAGCAGGGAGAGGTGGGCAGGTGTGTCTGGCTGTGCAGGCGAGGTTCAGTTTCCTCGTTACCTTTGCTACACCTCAGCTAATCATCTAACACAGTGGTCGGTCTGCCCGCCAGGAGCCTCAAATACCTCGTCCCTCCCTCCACCCTCCCTGCGTTGGCCTCAATTAGTGGGGAATTAAAGTCCTGCTTCACGGATGGGATTCATGGGGGATGCTGCTCCTTAATTACAGCAGCTCTCCATGTGCTGCTGGGGACTGATTGCAAAGCAAGACATCCTCCAACCCAGCACCTTCCCCAGCTTTATTTGGGGGTGTCTGGAATACTGTGTTGTTCAAACCAGTAGGCAGATGCAGATTACTCTTTCAGCTGATAAAATGGTGCAGAGCTACAAGTGTCACTGTAATTTCTTACAACAAATCTTCTGAGAATAGACTCCTTTTGTGTAATGCGGAGTCAATCAACAGTACAGATGTGAAACAAGTTCTGTTTTTAGGCCTTAATGTATATTTATTTACAGTTCTACAAGGCAAATAGATAATAGACATTTGGACAATGGAACCTTGAAAGGTTTTTGCTTTGGGATGTTTGCAATTAATTTCTTGAATATATCCATGCTATTTTCCAAACTGTAAACACAAAAGCCAGTTGTCAAGCTACTTTTATCAAACCTCGGACCCCTCTTGCTAATTTAACCAACCAGTCAAAACTGTGAAACTCTGTTTCCCAGTGATACACATGTGATATAACTCCCAGCTCTGAATTCTGACTTCCGAGGCATATGGAGCGCAGCATTACTGACCATAGTTGGTTAGTCTCTGTCTTTGTCTTGCTGTGCCCTATTGTGTTTCACCTGTGTCCAATCATCCTGGCCTTATACAGTATGTAACCCTGTGTCTTTCCCTCAGTTTGTCTGTTTTGTGAGTCTGTTTTCATCCTTAAATCCCCTTTTTTCCTGCAACCCCTTTTTTGTGCTTGTCTGCAGTTGGGTCCAGCAATCTTCAAATGTAACACGTAACTGCAAAATCAAACTCCAGAAGTGATTCATTCAGTCTCAGCAGCATGCCTTTGTACTGGGTCAGGCCAGAGGACTTCATCTACATCACAGTCTGTGTTCTCCTCAGCCAGGCAACAGGGGGAAAACCCTCTGCCATGCCGGATCCAGCTTTGGCAGGACTCCACACTTATGTCACCACAGGCCAACTCAATGGCCTGTAGGAGGTTTCACTGGTGTAGGGATTTGTACAGCTTCCACTGCCATGGGGAAGGTGAACAATCATGAATCTTTGGTTGATGTTGAACCATTCGAGGCAATACTGTGAAAACCGACATTTTCCTAAATAGATAGGAGGCTCTGCCTGCTCTTGATCCTGCTGCTCACCTACAAACAAAACATTCTGAAGACCATCCAGAAATATGTGTGTTACATGGCCCCAAGGTGGCATGAGAATGGTGCATGAACAATTGCTTATAGTTGCATTAAGTGTTATTTCATTGTGAATTACCGCCATGATAGCAAGATATCAACAATAACCCTTTGTCCAACTATGTTTCGTCCTCTCATTCTATTGAACTCAGCTTTGTCCATAGAAATGTAATCTCTACGTAGAAATCAGTTTAGTTTTGTAAGTTCAAGCACTGAACAACAAAGCCAGCTTCTAGACAATAGCCTGTTTCCACAACAACTTGATGGATGCAAACAGGCATCAGATCCTCTGTGGGACAGAATGCTGTTCTTCACTGTTTGCTCTGACAGCACAGCACTGTTGCTGTAGAGAGTATGTTCTCCCAATACATACATTAGTGTAATGCAGCATGACAGTTGCATGTAATATAGGATTGTACAGTAAACAATCAAGCATTGCATGTGTCTGAACTTGGACAGACACATATCATGCTGTTTGTCTCATAAATTATTGATCTTTGACCCTTTCTGAGCTGCTACAAGGTGCTCTGCAGACTTGCTTTATATGCACCCTGTTGTGCTGGAGGACACAGCATTTGAAAAAAAAAAAAATGTCTGTGTGTATATTATGTATAGTGTATATTCACGGATGTTTACTCTCATTTGTCACATCTAACTCTGTACAATCTTGCAAAAGAAGTCAAAATTTGCAGTGGCACCTTTGAGTAATAGCCTCTTCAGAGACCTAAAACAAATGACAGCTCACTCAGCTAACTGCTGATTTACAGTAGGAGCTGCGAGAAAGACATGCATCCTTCAATATGTACATGCTTAATGTGCTGAATAAGTTTTCTCTGCCACTGGACATTAAAGCCTGAGGTATGATTGAGCTTCAGCCATCATTATCACAATAACCTTATTTCCATCAGTTATCCTTGATTTTGTATTTATTCAAATATGGGCTAAACTCATTTATGGTTCAAAGTAATGTGCATTGAGAATAAATACATTAATACAGAAATATAGAAAAGGTGCAAGAAATAAGTTAAAATGATAAACTTTGTTATGGTTAAAAACACGTTATGGTTAAAAATATAAATACTTTTGTCAGACTTAATATATATTTTTTGGTTTACAGATGCACATTTCGAAGGAATTTCTGTGGTTTATTTAATTCATAAAAATATTATATTCTTATATCATAGTTTCTGTAAAATTATGAAACTGTTTAATACAGTGCCAACAGTTGAGATACTGTGTTTGCAGTAATTATATGACCTCCTACACCTTTTTTTTTTTAGTATATTTTTTGGCTTTTTTTATTTTTTTATTTTATTTGATAGCACACAGTAGAGATAGACAGGAAAGGGGGAGGCAGAGAGAGGGGGAATGACATGCAGGAAAGGGCTGCCAGATGCGGGATTCAAACCGGGGCCGCCTGCGGTGAGGACTGTACTGTAGCTTCTATATGGGGCGGCCGCTTTACCCACTACGCCACGCACCGCCCTCTCCTACACCTTTTATCCTGACATTTGGAGTTTAATCAAGCAAGATGATAGTTTTTCCAAGTTTTGGTAGTATAAGGGCCTAATGCATTACATACATTTTCATTAATTTCATTAGGTGTTTCTCCTATTACAAGCCAGTGGTGAAGGGGTTACATTTTGTTTACTAGACAAGAGGTTATAAGTCCTATGAAGTGTCTTCATGGCAGATTAGAGGCTACTGTACATGTAGTGTATTTTTGATTGGGGGACTTGCTGCAACCGCTCCTTAGCGTCATCTTCAAAAGTTTATACTTGCAACTTCATGGCTTTTTATCTCAAATTTGCAATACCGAATAAATATACAAAAATCAAAATTAAATTTTTGACTATACTCATATTTTTATATTTTATTGACTATGCTCCCACTATTTGGATACTGGAGAACGTTGTTTCCAGACATAAAACTTCTCTTGTTCCTTCACTTGAATCCTCAGGGCCTGGAGGTGGTGATGGTTTGATATGCATACTTCCTTTTGGGAGGGCATAAAATTACGCAGCCTGTTTCCACAACCCAGCATAGCTTTTTGTGAAAAAGTTGGAATAATTGCTCTTTGTCTCTGCACCTGTGTGGTACCAAAAATCCCAGAAAACCCTCCTTGAATTTCAGTGAAAAAGCCTCGTAAGAGCCACTTGTTAGAGGGGAGCAGCAGCCGCTGAAGTGGCTGCAATATTCTGGAATTAGAAATGATAGCTGAATACTCAGGGAGGCAAGTGGGTACACATATCCTTATGTTATTTTTACATTTCATATGAAAATTCAGTGGGAGAAGGGTGAGTGGGAGGCATCCAGGAAATGTATCATTAGAATTTAGCTGGAAGGCTACTGTCAGCATTCACCTTCCATCCTGTCTGAAAAAGTTGAGCAGATACACTAAATATTGACTAACTTTATTTGTGTTGTCTTTCTGCAACAAATGTCAGCCTTCAGCAATACAGTTGGAAATCTGAAGTAATATTGTGCTTTGGTGAAGTAACTTAACTATTTCAAAGGAGATGCTCACAAACGTCAAAGATGGCCTATTTCTCTTTCACTGGAAAACCACATGCTGACTGTATCCGCAGTCTGGCTCAGACAAATGTCACCAGGCCACCCTTCACATTGGATTTTGCACTTGTATCAATAGTTAGGAGGGTTTCATAAATCAGCTGAGACAAGTTTTTCCTAATCTTCTCCAGGCTTAGATTTACAATGGTGTCAGTGGCATGACAAATGAGTACCATTGTCACTTTTGAAGAAAAAAGGGGAAAGAGAAATCCAAAGATAGATGGATGTATGTTGAAAAGGGGGAGGAAAGAGCGTTCACAATGAAATGGGGGGGAAGTGTCAAAACAATACCAGATCAATTGGAGCATTTTCTTTTTTCCTTTAGCTTCCTTCAACCCGCTGACCCCTGCCTAAACACACCGCCGCATGTTTTGATTGATGTCAGGGGAAATACTGTAAGACTGTTGTGCGTACACATGTAGTGTATAGTGTCTCACAGAGTATGTGTCTGCATATTGTGTGAATAATCATCACAATCACAGGTGAGTGCTAGAGAAGGAAAAAAAGCAAGAAAAACAACACCTGTTGTGTGACTGTCAGCTTAGCAACACATCAAAGATAAATGCAATGGCTAATTATGTGTAGGTGTGCAAGACGACGCTGTTGAAATTGAACTCAAGGTAACTCCAACTCACTCACTCTAGGTCCAACCAAGGATTTAGTAATTCCTTGTTGAATATTTTTTTCTATACTTTGTTGTTGAATGCTAAAATGCTCAACAAGGTGTAATGAAATATTACAAAAAGTTTATGAACTCAAGTGCAATTGGACTGTTACCACAACTGCACAGGGACACAGGAAGTGGGTCTGTTGTATTTAAAAAAAAAATTTTTCTCAGGACCATTCAGTGGAAACTCACACTTCATCAGTAAAGAGTCTGAGGGCAGGGAGGTCATAGGCCCTTGTTTGACAGACAAGTGATGTCAGGGTAGAGCACTAGAGTAAGACCGCAGCAGATGGTGACAATATCAACACATGAACACAGACAGTGTAGACCGAGCCAACACTCTGACTAAAAGCAGCTCTGTGTTGAGGCTGGAGTGCTCCAGGTTCTGCTAATACAGTAACAGACAGGATGAGCTGCATTAGAAACAGACCTATATGCTTATCAGTCAAAAAAATACTGCACAACTGTTTATAATACTGGTGTTCACATCAGAATGTAAAACAAATTATGACTGTGCATATGATTCACTTGTGTTGTGGCACAAGTTGAGCCACATCCCACTGGCGTGCGGTCAGGAAAGCAAAGCAAACAGTTCTTCTCAGTACTAGTAAAACTGTGCTTAAAGTTGACCTACTTCAACAACGGTCTTTTCTCAGTTAGCGTTGCATTAGCTCAGTGAACAAAGACAAAACAAAAACAATTAAATGAACAAATGAGAGCTGCCGCCCCATGTTGAAGCTATAGTCCTCACTGCAGGCGGCCCTGGTTCAAATCCCACATCGGGCGGCCCTTTCCTGCATGTCATCCCCCCTCACTGCCTCCCCATTTCCTGTCTCTCTCTCCACTGTGCTATCAATTAAAGGCATTAAAAGCCCCAAAAATACTTTTAAAAAAAAGAACAAATCTAGTCAACATGTATTCATTTTTTAGACACTAAGTAGCATTGCAACAAGGCAACAAACACAACATTTTTTTTTCTTTTTTTGTAGATTTTTTGGGGCTTTTTCGCCTTTAATGTACAGGATAGTCGAGAGAGAGAGACAGGAAATGAGAGGCAGAGAGGGAGGGAACGACACGCAGGACAGGGCCGCTCGGTGCGGGACTCGAACCAGGGTCGCCTGCAGTGAGGACCACAGCCTCAACACATGGGGCGGGTGCTCCACCAACTGAGTTAAAAACCCCCCCATATTAGAGCACATTTACCACTGAGTACTCACAAAATGACCTATGTGTTTATGGTAGTACGCAATTTTTTTCTTTGTTTTTTTCTTTTGCGTAAACAACTGGCTGCTGTGGCTTGAAGTGATGCTATGAAAATAGTCAGTGAAGCAAAGTCATAAAGCTGCAGGTTGTAAGACTAAAACAATGAGCTAACGAGAGCTGGTTGATTACTCTATGAAGATCTGACCCCTTTTGCACAACTTCACAATTATGATAAACATTTTATTTATAGCAAATCTTCAGACCCATTACCAGATTGCCAAACATTAAATCCAATAAAAGAGACTCACACTTATACCTCAATACTCAACAATGATGTAATGTACCTACAGTGGGTTTTCAGGTATTCACTTATGAAACATCTGCTGTCACCCTGATTGATGCAGAAGGGATTTTGTTTGTGCCTCTCAAAGCTTTGAAGAAACTCATTTGATTCAGTTTCCCCCTTGTGTTGTGGTGGTGGCAGAAAACAGTGAAAGACTGTCTCAAAACTTAAGAAGATAAAAATCAAAACTATCTGCATCACTGTAGGGGAAGTGAACCTTCAAAGACTGGAAAGTAGGAAAAACATGAGAGAGAAGTCAAGTCTGACGCTTGCGTCATTGACAGACGAATACGCAGGCAAAGACCTACCATTATTCCACCATAATTAATTGCTGACATGAGTTTGAGCCTCAGCCTCTAAACAATCTAGAGGTGGCTGGCGTCACTGTGGTGTCAAGAGGGAGTAATGCCACTCCTGGTTTTGCCTGTTTGTTTCCCTCTGTTTGACTGTGAAAGAGGCAATGTTGTGGGTTTGGCAGTTGATACAAAAATGAAGGGAAGCAAAGCAGCGGGTCTGTTAGCAGCACAAAATTAAAATGTCATTATGTATCTCTATTCTTAGCTGAGACTGCTGCAGGGATCTCCCACATCTCCGGCTTTGTTCAGAGAGTTGGCGTGTGGTTTCACAAAAGTTCACTATTTCATGAAAATCCCAAAAGGGAGTTGTGTGCTATTGTAACATGACATCACCTCCAGCAGGATTTGAGTGTTGTGTTCGCAGTACATAATATAAACACACACGCAACTCCCTCTAATAACAGTTAAAACAGTGAAATTAATTATCTAGACAAGATAACTTTGAGCTATCTAGATGTAAACATCAAGTTTAATAATAGAAGTGATTTTTTAATGCTTTACTTGATTGATATTCCATTGAACACAATACGAACAAATTAGACAATAAAAAAAGAAAATATTCAGGACAACAACTGATTGTAATGTCCTTACAACCTTTCATTTTCTATTAAGTATTCACTTGTTCTCTCACATGTAAACATCTTCCATTTCTCAACACCTCTCTGAGTTGGTTCCAGGGTGCCATTCCGAAGGGCCGCCATTCCGAACGTTTACTTATATATGGAAAGGGGGTGCCTTTCCGAACCTGAAAAAAGTCCGCCATTAAAAGGTTTAAGGCACTGGGTACACACATCACAGTGAATTCTTTGGTAGTACAGTGGTTAGAGCATCCGCCTCCAGCGTGGGAGATCAGGATTCGACTCCTGGAGGAGCTGCATATTAGCAGAGACTTTCTTGGCCTCTACCTGATCTTTTTACTAAACTTAACCAACTCCTTTCTACATTGCCTAAACCCAACCAACGCACAGAGCAAGGACATTTATTTTTCAGCAGGAGCGCCACGGCTGCATCAGACTCGCACCTGGGTGAAACTTTGGAGGGGGAGGTGGGGGCTGTCCCCGCGGCGCGATCGTGTCAAGCCGGGCAGGAAGTCAAACCACGAAAGAATCCGGTCAATTTTCAAAATAAAACACATTCGGAACAGCAGCCCCTCGGAAGGAATTTTGGCAGACCGTCGGAATGGCGGTCCTTCGGAATGGGGGTCACCCCCCCCTCTGAGTTAACTATTCAAATCAGTCACAAATCTTCTGTGAAATAACCACAATATGGCAATACTTTGATTCAGGTATATAAACATCTCAAATTTGTATGATTACAGGATAATGTCATAATACAGCTGATTGGTCTACATGTATTGCCTCCAACATGGTTGGGCATGTATTTGCTCTAATCTAAATCCAGCATGGCTTTCTCTAAGCACATGAGCAAGATTGCAAACTGCTTTTTCTCTGAATTATAGACTAAAGAAATTATGGTCCTAATTATTCCATTTCTATCCAAAGTCACAGTGCACTTAAAGGGATATTCCGGCGTAAGTTTAACCCATGGTCCAACGCACCGTAACACCGAGTTAGACCCCCCCTCGAGAGATTAAGGCCCCGTCCACACGAATCCGTTTTTTTCGAATCCAGATAAATACTTTATCGGATTGGCCTCGCGTCCACACGAATACGGCGTTTTCGGGGGGTGAAAACGGTATTTTTTGAAAACGGGTCCCAGAGTGGGAAAATTTGAAAACGCCGCCCCAGCGTTTTCGTCTGGACGGCCAAAACGGGTTTTTTCTGAAACGATGATGTCATGCCCCCCGCCGCTCTACCTGTAACCTGAGACACACACACACACACCGCTGCAGCAGCTACACACTGACAGTCTATATGGACGTAACAACAACAACGGCCGACTGCCGTCGGGTCGCTCAGACGCTGCGGCTGAATCGCGCCTGTTTAATCATCACTGATCGTCATATTTACTCTGACACGACTCCCTGTCAACATTTAATCCCATGTTTGAGTTTGAATACAGCGGGGGACTTCTTCTTCTCTTGAATTTCAGCGGGGACTTCCCGTCTTCTTCTCTGTGTTAAGTGTTTGTGTGTGGCAGCGCTACAGCGCCACACACGCCCCACACACGCCTGGCCTATGTAGCCTACTACAGCGTTTTGGGTCGTTTTCACTGGATCCGTGTGGACGCAGATATTTCTGAAAACGATGCCGTGTTTACGGAGATTTTTTTCAAAACGATTAAGAAAAAGATCGGATTCAGTGAAGCCGCGTTTTCGTGTGGATGGGGCCTAAGTCTGATAACCGCTAGCTTCTCCAGTTGTAGCAACTGTGACAGTGGTGGTCCTGTCACTATGCCTCCAATTGATCATGTGCCCTGGCTACTTGGCTAAGGGGCCCTCTTCACCTTGCCACATTCTGGCGTTGTTGGCAGGATCCATGTAGCACTAGGGGTGGGTCCATGGATTCCTAATGTGTGGCAGCCTGCGCGGAAGCACGAGGATGTGCTTGTGAAAAGAGGGGGAGAGATGCAGCAACTTTCCGTGTCCAGCATAACGAGTCCAGGCACTGACAACACACACCGTGGCCGACTGGCAGCACAGTCATCTGGTTTTAGCGGCCAATGCAGTGACCAGACTGACCACTTGATTCCCCCATATCCTATCTGTGATGTCTGCTTGTACAGGTAGTCAGCTGGCGTGGAGGCGATTACCGAGTGAAGTACTGAGTCCCGCAGCTCAAGGATGAATGTGTGTGTATTACTCCATATAATGCAGCCAAAGTTCGTATCTTGCCTCTCAGTTTATAAACATTATTATCGAGCGTTCACAGGGAAATGAACGGAGAGAATTACGTAAACAAGCGCAAGATTAGACATGACGTCACACGCGCGATTAGGACGCCGTTCGTTGCCTGGAAGAGACTGTCTGTAATTTAGTCAAGGAGACATCATCACGGACACGGCAGAGTTTATGGAGTTTGAGAACAACAACGACTGGTTTCATTTCGATGGGCGCTGTCACTATCAGTTTGAGAATGAGTTTACTGAAGACAAGCTGAAGGAATGGAGGAGTAAAGTCAAAGAGGGGCAACTTTGGTGGGGGCTATGTGCTGGAAATGGAGGCTAAAAGTGACAGAGGGAGAGAGCTGGTGGAGTCTAAATGCTGGACCTGGGGGAATCAAGTGGTCAGTGTGGTGGTCAATGCGTCTGTGCTGGACGCGGAAAGTTGCTGCATAGCGTATAACTGGAGGAGAGTAGGTGAGTTGTTTTCGTCTCTTTTCAATAGAAACCAGGCTAAGCTAACAGATGTTTGATGCCTCGTATTATGTGCTGGGACCCTGTTTGTACTGTTGATGACGTTTGGTGCTGTTCTGAACATTATTTGTGGCTGTAAGTGGCTTTTTGATCGGTGGATAGTGGATCTGTATACTGCGCTGTTTGTTGTGGAGCGGCCATTGCTAACGTTGCTACAACTGGAGAAGCTAGCGGTTATCAGACTTAATCTCTCGAGGGGGGGGTCTAACGAAGGTTACGATATTGTAACCCTAGTTATATTAACACAGGCGGAGCCCTCTACTGGACTCTATGGGTATATCTCTCCTCCAATCGCGTACGCGCGATGGCCCACTGAAATTTGCATGTACGTAGTCGGCCAGTATGGCGTGCCTACCTTTCCCGCCCTTTAGCGGGCTATATAAGCAGATGCACCGCCAGCTGCCCTCATTCCACCAAACTTCAGCGTAAGGCGAAAGAGCGGCAGGGCCCTAAGTAGAGGGCTCCGCCTGTGTTAATATAACTAGGGTTACAATATCGTAACCTTCGTTATATCTCACACAGGCTTCACCCTCTACTGGACTCTATGGGTACAGTAGGCGAAGCCCCGATTTATGTACTCCCTGCCGCGGGAGAGGCTCCGCCCACTGACCACACCAGCTACTGGTTAGGTACCAAGACCCGGTCACCACTTTATTAATCTTAACCACCGTATGGAGTGATAACGGGTCCAACTTCATCCCAGTTAGCAGCACCTGACTAGGCTGGGTGAAGTTGTGGTCTAACCTCGCAGGGGTCTCAACCCTAGACCTCCTGCGCACCTCATTGACAGTGTCCTAGCAGAGCACAGTCCAATGCAGGTGCATGACACCCTGTGGGGATCAAGTATTTAAAACACTTGACACATCCTTCCTCTCACATGTCCTGTGACACTACAGTGAGCACAGACCTGGAGAAGGAGCCTGATACATCCAAGAGATAGAACCTTATGAACGGGCAGGGTGAAGACCACAATGCCGCCGTACATATGTCCTCAACACTCGCACCACTGAACAGGGCCGTAGACGTCGCCACACTTCTTGTGGAGTGCGCCCGGACCACAGTGGGCGGTTCTCGACCCGCTTGACTGTAGGCTGAGAGGATGCATTCACACATCCACCTCGCCAAGCGTTTCTTGGACAGGGCTCTGCCAGCCGTCCCGTCACCATAACACACAAACAACTGGTCGGTGTTCCTGACCGTGGCTGTTCGGTCAACATAGTATGTCAACGCACGCACAGGGCATAGGAGATGCAGTTTCGCCTCCCTCGAATCCTCATGAGGGGGAGGGTGAAAAGCCTCCAACTGGATGATTCTGGACCGAAATGAGCTCCTTATGTTCTTAGGAAGAAAGGAGGGGTTCGGTTTAAGGATGGCACCACTGCGGTCCCCGCGAAGGAGTAAACAACTCGGGTGGACTGACAGGGCACACAATTCGCTCACTCTCTTGGCTGACGTCAGAGCAAGAAGCAACGCTGTCTTGAACGACAACACCTTTAAGGAGGAGCATTCCAAAGGCTCATAGGGGTCCCTTGTGAGGGCCTCGAGTACCAGTGGCAATTCCCACTGTGGTACAGAAGTGCGTGCCACTGGTCGTAGCCTTCTGACCCCCTGCAGGAACCGTTTTACCGGAGGGTGGGCGAAGACTGGACCTCCGCCCAACCCTTCATGGCATGATGAGATGGCTGCAGCGTAAACCTTAACAGTCGCGTGAGACAGCCCTCTATCAACCAAAAGCTGTAGAAAGGAAAGAGTGTCTCCCACTGAGCATGTCAGTGGGTCCACTTCCCTCTCTTCGCACCAATGCTGGAAACCTAACCACTTAGCCCTGTAACAGGCAATGGTGGATCCAGCCCTAGCCGCTTGGATGGTTTTCACCACCTGCGCAGTCAGCCCAGTCCGCATTAACCTGTCCCTTTCAGGGCCCAGGCTTGAAGCGACTGGCCCAGGATCGGCAGCGCCTGTATCGCGCCTGCCTCCTGTGACAGCGCCCCCCGGATTTGGGGAATGGGCCATGGTGGGGCCGCCATCATTGTGGTCAGCTCTGCGTACCACGGAGCCGACCGCCGGTCGGGAGCCACCAGAATGACCCTCAGCCGCTCCACTCTCACCAGTAGCTGGGGGATGAGACGGAGGGGGGGGAAGGCATAAAGTAGCCCTCTTGGCCATGGAGCATGTGCAAACGCGTCCACCCCCAAGGGTGGATGGTCTTGCGGGCTCAGGGAGAACCAATGGGGGCAGTGGGTGTTCGACCTGTTGGCAAACAGGTCCACCGTTGCCCTCCCGAATCGTGTCCAGATCTGCTGTACCACTTCTGGTTGCAGTCTCCACTCGTCTTCCAGGGGGCCGCCCCTTGACATGAGGTCGGCCCCCCTGTTCTCGATTCCTGGAACGTGGAGGGCTCTCAGAGATTGTAGGTGCTCTGAAGCCCATGACCACAGGTTCTCCGCCATCGCTAACAGGGCAGCGGAATGTACACCGCCCTGTCTGTTGATGTAAGCGACTGTGGTGCGATTGTCGGTCCTCACCAACACGTGTCTCCCCCTTAACAGGTGACTGAAGTGTAGGAGAACCAGGAACACTGCCTGTAACTCGAGGAGGTTGATGTGGCGGTCCTCCCCCGGAGGCCACACACCACCTATCGCCCTCCCCAGGCAGGTGCCTCCCCACCCCATCAGGGAGGCGTCCGTGAACACCGACGTGTACGAGGTCACTCGTCCTAGTGGTGTCCCGGTCAACAAATGTCGTGGGGACCCCCAGTACTGCAGGTTGCCCCGCACTGTTGGGGGGACCGTCAGCAGCCGAAACTTCTGCCTCTTGAGGTCTAAGCGTAGGCTGGCGAACCATCTCTGCAGGCGACGCATGTGCAGCAGTCCTAGTGGAACCACCGGGTGAGCTGCTGCCATGTGCCCCAGTGCTTGCATGACGGTCAAGGCTGTGACACGTGGACCCTGTTGCAGCTTGAGAACCTCCTGCTGTAGGGCTGTCCGTCTGGACTCCGACAGAGTGGCTCTCAGGCTGACAGAGTCGAGCACAATCCCCAAGTATTCGGCCCGCTGGTTTGGTTGGGGGTTACTCTTCTTCCAGTTGATGGCAAAACCCAACTTGGTCAGGTGAAGTATCAACTGAACTGTGTGAAAAATGGCCCATTGTTTGGACCTGGCCATCCCGATGAGGTCGTCCAGATAAAAGAAGACCCTCATACCCTGGCTGCGCAGCGGTTGTAGCGCTGCGTCCACACATTTGCTGAACGTACGAGGGGCCAGGGAATAGCCAAATGGCAGCCTGTTGTATTCGTAGGCTGTTCCCTGGAATGCAAAACGCAGGAACTTCCTGTGTTTTGGTGCCACCTCGACGTGAAAATAAGCGTCCTTCAAGTCGATGGTTGAGAACCAATCGCCTGGTTGGACGAGTTCCAGCAGCCTCCTTGTGGTTAGCATGCGGAACGTTTTGCGACCGATACGTGTGTTCAGGGCACGGAGGTCCAGGATGGGTCTGTAGCCCCCTGTCTTTTTGGGAACCAAAAAGTATGGGGAGTAAAAACCTCGTTCCTTGTCGTGAAGAGGGACAATTGACACGGCCTGTTTTGATAGCAGGTCCTGAATTTCCCCCTCGAGGAACTCTATCTCTTGTTGAGAGGATAGATTCATCTCTTGTATGCCCCTGAACGCTGGGGGGAGCCCGCAGAACTGGAGAGAATATCCTAGTCTGAGGGTCCTGTCCAGCCAGTCTGTCAGTACGCAGCTGCTTTGCCATGCTTCGTAAAAACACGTGAGAGGACGCGCAGACAGCTGTGAAGCAGCTTCTAGAAAGCTGTGGTACACAATTTCGGCCCTCTCCGCCGCCAAACCCGCCATAAACGGGAGTTTGGCCCATGGGGGGCCCTCTGTGAAAGGGCTGAGTCGTCCCTGAACGCACCAGGCCCGTTGTCCGAGCTCACGGGGCCGTCCGTGAACGCATCTCTGTTGTCCGAGCCGGCGTGGTGTCACCTGAACGCACCACCGCCGCCCGGCACCTCACCGTCATGACGTCCCTGCTGCTGTTAGATCCGCCCGTGGAAATAACAGCCACAGGACCAGAGCGGTCAGACACGTTGGCCGCTCCACTGCTGTTTACCGGGGAGACAGTTCGTGTTAGCCCGGCCGCTTCACTGGAGCGGCGCGGGTTAGACGAGCGTGAGGCAGCCGTCTCATTGTCCGGAAACACAGCCCTGCCGTGCTGCTGCGAACGATGCTTGTCACCGCTGTAGCCGTTAGCTCGGCGGTGACAATCATCGCTCCACTGCTGTTTACCGGGGAGACAGTTCGTGTTAGCCCGGCCGCTTCACTGGAGCGGCGTGGGTTAAACGAGCGTGAGGCAGCCGTCTCATTGTCCGGAAACACAGCCCTGCCGTGCTGCTGCGAACGATGCTTGTCACCGCTGTAGCCGTTAGCTCGGCGGTGACAATCATCGCTCGTCAGCCGGTCAACACGCTGAGCCGGACGCACCGTGGAAGTGACACGGTGTCGGCTAGCAGCGCGCAGGGCTCACTGTGTGGTCGCTACAACCAGTGGGGAGCGATGTTTTCTTGTGCAGCCTCGCCGGTTGTAGCGCTCATATAGAGGGACAACGGTAGCTTTTACCCGGTTGACAACGGTGCTCCGCTCTACCGCGTCTCCCACAACGGGGACGGTAGAGGGTGTGTTGTGTGAGCGTGCTTGTGAAACCGTGACCGGGGGGCCTTGCTTGCCGGGCCCGCTTCGGGGATGTGACGGTGTAACACAAGCCACCGGCAGCCTGACCGACGGTGTAGCGGTGACTACACCGGCCGGGGCTGCGCGGCAAGCGGGGAGCATGGTGGAGGTGGGAGGGGGAATTTTTGCTCTGTTAGTGGAATAACATGTTTTAATAAAAACATTTTTCACATCCACAGAACAGTGAACACAAGCAGAACATACAGAACCATATGAACAATGAGGGAGGGCGGCGAGGCAGCCTGCCGGCGTCGTCCCTCCCGTTGGTCGCTGTGTGCCCCAGGACAGCTTCGTCCTGGGCGTGCTGCGAGCCGCCGCGGGACGGGACGCCCTGGGGTCCCGTGCGGGGCGTTGCTGCGGCGGGCCCGCTGGGGCCGGCTGTGGGTCTGCTGGGGGATCCGCCACGGAGAAGCCTCTTCGCTGGCGGCGATCCCTCCGCCTCGCCGTAGCGTTGCGGCGGGGCAGCTTGACCTCTCCCTTCTGCTTGGCGGCGACAGCGAGCAGTAGATGACGGCTCAGCTGCGCCTTTTCCTCCTCCAGCCTCTTTAGCCGCTGCGTCACCGTAGTGAGGAGCCAAAGAGACCGGTGCAGCCAGAAGATCCTCTCGGTCCCTTCCGGGGAGGGCGGTGAGACCTAGCCAGACGTGGCGAGAGCCGACGACCGACAGAGACATCACTCGTCCGGCAGCAGTAGCAACTCCCTGTCTTGTTCATCTGACCGATGGTCCGGCCGAGATACTCCATAGTGTCAGGGGAAGGGGGGGCGTCGCGCGGGAGTGAAGCCGCCGCTGCTACGCCCAACACACCGAGGTTGTTTGCTGCTGCTGCTGCTGCTAGTTGCGCGCCCAGCTGGAATATCTTGTCAAAATATTCCAGCGTGTCCTTATCCTGCAGCAGCGGTGGTAGTGGCTTTCTGTGTCCTGACCAGACCGGCTGAGTCTCCGTCTCGCCCTGCACACGCGGAGGCGGCTCACCGGCTTCGGGGGCAGTGGGGGGGGGGGGGGGGGGGGCAGGGGAAGCCCGACACACTCCGCCGCAGTTGTCATGACTTACGGGAAGTTGAGCTTGATAGAAGCGGCGCCAAACACCGTCGAGCCGTCGGAGAGGGAGAGTTCATCCTCCTCGTCTCGTAGTGGCGGCGAGTCTGCAGCAGAAGATGAGGTGGGTCTGGGCGGCGAAGCTTCATCAGGCAGCGTGGAGGTGGTGTACGCTGGAGCGGCGTCCTCCTCCTGCCGTCGCTGCTCCAGCCCGGCGGTGGCGCGCTTCCTCCCGAGACGCCCGAAGCAAAGAAGATGTAGGTCTGCCGGGGCGATGATGCCGTTAGGGCAGGCCGGCAGAGGCGTTGTTCTTGAAGCGGCGACTCCATCCTTGGAGCTAGTGTGACAGTGGGCACTCGCCGACGCTGAAGTAAAATGGAATGAGGGCAGCTGGCGGTGCATCTGCTTATATAGCCCGCTAAAGGGCGGGAAAGGTAGGCACGCCATACTGGCCGACTACGTACATGCAAATTTCAGTGGGCCATCGCGCGTACGCGATTGGAGGAGAGATATACCCATAGAGTCCAGTAGAGGGCGAAGCCTGTGTGAGATATAACTCGGTGTTACGGTGCGTTGGACCATGGGTTAAATTTACGCCGGAATATCCCTTTAATTTCTCTGTCGAAGTAGATACCATACCATACAAACTTTATTTATAAAGCACTTTAAAAACCCAGTGGACCAAAGTGCTGTACAAAATCACACACAAAATATACAATTGGCATAAGACACAAAAAGTACATAAAACACAACAGAAAATAATAAAGAATAAAATAAAGTGCATTTAAAATAACACTATACAAAACCAATAAAACAATTAAAACATAGCGCATAGGTGAGTCAAACAATAAATAGCTAACTAACAGCAGAATAAAAGACATCAGTTTAAAACGGGGTCAAAGGCTATGGAGAACAGGTGAGTTTTGAGGCGCTTTTTAAAAACATGCAGCGATGGAGCTTGTCTGATATCAAGAGGCAGGTCGTTCCATAACTTTGGTGCCACAACTGAAAAAGCGCGGTCCCCTTTAAGTTTGGTTGTCATTTTCGGGACTTTCAGGAGCAGCTGGTCAGCTGAGCTGAGGGGGCGTGTAGGAGCGTAAGGTTCTAACAGCTCAGAAAGGTATGGTGGGGCCAGGCCATTAAGAGACTTAAAAACAAATAAAAGAATTTTAAAATTAATCCTAAAACGAATGGGCAGCCAGTGTAGCGCAGTTAAAATGGGGGTAATATGCTCACGTTTATTTATGCCACTTACAAGGCGTGCAGCAGCATTTTGTACCATCTGAAGACGGGTGATGGCGGATGCGCTAACCCCTACATATAAGGCGTTACAATAGTCAAGCCGACTAGTTATAAAAGCGTGGATGGTCATCTCTAGGTGCTGCCTTGAGAGAATATGTTTTATTTTAGCCAACTGCCTCAGTTGGAAGAAACTCGACTTCACAACTGCCGTGATCTGACTGTCAAAGTTTAGCCCAGGATCCATTTTTATCCCAAGGTTTTTGATAGTAGGTTTTGAGTATTGGGCTAGTGAACCTAGATCAATGGATGGAGTCCCAGCAGTGCCATTAAAAACCATCACCTCAGTTTTATTTTCGTTAAAATTTAAAAAGTTGAGTGCCATCCAGGCCTTTAGGTCATTAAGACATTTAAAAAGTGGTTTCAAAGAAGATGCATTTTTCTGGCAATCATCTGCATAGCAGTGGAAGGATATGCCATGTTTGCGTAGGATGGACCCCAGTGGGAACAGGTATAGTGAAAACAGATCTGTAATTGTAAATATCCAAAGTAGTCCTTGTTTAATCCATAATCTTGTTTCATCTCTTGAAAGCTCATGATCTTTCCAGTTTGGACCTCTGGTCAAGAGTAGGGGGAAACAATGTAACATTTTTGCATCTTGTGTAGACCTTTGGTCCGTACCAGAATGTGTGAAGACACTCATTTTGGCTGCACAATTTTTTAATGAATTGTTATTTATTCCTAGATGTATACAGTGTGTTCATTTACTGTTATGTCTCACTGTCAAACTTTACAACAATGATTATCATATCACATCCATGCAGGTGTGTGTGTGTGTGTGTGTGTGTCTCTTTAATGCCCCTTCCTTAAATTTTTCTATTTTGCTTTGTAATCCTTGCACACCAGAAAACTACAGGTCTAATTTTTAAAAATGGAAATTGTAATGACTTTTCATGAGTTTTGAGGTCCATACATGAAAAAAAATAGAGCTTTATTTGTTTCTTCAGTGCCATACAGAGAAGTCTTGCTTGGACTTGGAGTTGACAAAGGCAGCTTCTGGTGGGAGGGAAGGCAGGGAGAGCAGGCCAGCTTAATGGGAGTACTTGATGGCAGACTGGTTCATGGGCAGTAAGGGCAGGTCGGTTTAACAGCAGGGGAAAAGGGGGAAGGGGGTGATGCTGGTGACGGTCGGTGCAGAGAGATGGAGCTCAGGTGGATCTGTGGAAACACAGTGCGAGACACCAAGGCCAAACTACAAAGTGCATCAGATAAAGATATTCAAAATGTGTGAGAGGAGAGGAGAGGAGAAAACAGGGCTCCATGTAACCTGATGTGTCCCCCAGCAGTCTAACCCTATAGCATCATAGCTATAAAATGGTTCAGAGCTACCTGACCCTTACTGTATTACATTTTCAAAGTTTTTTTTTTTTTTTTTAATACTAGGCCAACCAGCCAATAATTATTGGCAAAACTTTACAGTCTTATTAACGTTTAAATCACAGCCAAAATCATTATGTTGGCCTTGATTACTTTTTGGGTTGCTACAGGCTTGTTTTTCACAATTAATGTTTTGCCATGTTCACCATTTCAGTCCAAAATGGTGTTAGAATTGCTAACATTAATTAGCACTAAACACAGAGTACAGACAGGGCTGATGAACACTGGTAAATGGAAAACTAAGGTTTTTTTCTCTGAGCAAAATATAATTGTATACCAAGTGTCATACATCTAAAAGTCATCACGTCAATACATTTCACCGAAAAACAAAAGGAGGAACAGAGGAATCAAGTCATCCTCTGGAAACCATGAATTGGACTGACAATATGCCATATTTAGGACCATGAGAATGTGTTAGCAATACGAAGAGGGCTACATGTTGTTCTGAGATTGTTACGAAATATGTGCGTGTGATGTTTATGCTTGTCTTAAAGCTATTCTCCTAGAATAACCTCCACCTTGCTGAGGCAACTGGCAGCAGTTGTTACCATCAGCCTAAACCAGCCAATCTCATGTCATGCACTTCTTATACTGCAGAGAGCTCACAAAATCAAGATTCTTGAGCTATTTTCTCTTTATTACTGTTGAACCAGACTGTCAGTTTAGGACTTGTATTTTCAGCTAGAGTTGAACCCTCCTCCTCCTCCTCCTCCTCCTCCTCCCATCCTCCCTCCGTCCCCTAGGCAGTGTCGCGGGCGTAAAAAGCAGCCTGTTGAGCAGCCATCAGTCTGCTGGCATTTGATCAATGCCCAGGTCCCTTTGTGCTGCTAAGCGACAGATAAAAGAGACTGTTATCAGCTCCACAGCATCAGCTGCAGATAGCTACGTTATAGTGGCAGAGCGGGCCAATGGGGCTGAGGAGAGAGGAGGTGGGAGTGGGGGGCTTACACTTCAGCAAAGTGTCGAAGGGGAGAATCGGGATGGGGGGGATTTGTGTGTGTGTGTCTGTGTGTGTGTGGGGGTAGCATACCGTAGGTCACCGCCTTGATACAAGGTTTTACAGCTGTCGCAAGCCCTCTGGAGAGAAACACAGGGTGGGGGAGATGAGGAGATGAGGGGAGAGACAGAGAATGAAAGGGAGGCAAAGATTACGGGGAGAAATGTGTAAGAGCCATCCTCAACCTGCAGGAGAGGGAATTGGTTGCTGTTGTTTGATTGAACTTCGCTGTTGACTGTGACTGCGAAGAACACAAGCTGTCAAAACACAAAGCAGGAACCACACACTCTCAGAACCCAGCCATAACACACACATATTGACACTATAAATATACATGTATATGCACGCACACTAGCATTAAATTCATTAATCCATCCAAACTAAGTATCTACAGTGCCTTTATTATGACTAAATGAATATGACCCAAGTCACTGTTTTCTTCTAAAATCTCCTTCCCTGCCAACACTCATCATCTCCAGCCCCATCAAACACTGCCCCCTCCCTCTTTGAAGAGTCAATAAGGAGCATTGGTTGATATGTTTATGAAGTTTCTTCTCACAGAGATTTTGTTGACAATTTTGTTAACACATTCCTCTGTTTGAAGGCGGCAAATATATTCAATTTATGGCACCACTTTGACTAAAGCAAAGCAAAAACTTTATACTTGTAAACAGCCTAATGGATTGAAGTGTCCAATTCTGCAAAGCGACGGATGGTACAAATGAGCGACACTCCAGAATAAAACAGATTCTGAAGCAGTGCGTGACAAGCAGAGTAATGACACGATGCTTGCAGGGCTTTCTTTTTTGATGTGGATTACTGGGAGCGACAAAGAAAACAATGGTATGACAAAAGGCTGACAAGACTGCAGATATCAGCTGCTATTAAAGACCCTGGAGCGCAGACAGAAATAGCTTCTCCCCCCCCTAATTTACTCAGGATGGGAGGTGAGGAGAAAGTTTTAAAAGTTGTTTCACAAGACATCTGCTTATTTAAACAGGCAAAGGTTCATACCAGGAAATAAATAGACAGACGAGCAGAGTGGAGTGCAAAAAAAAAAAAAAAAATCTCAAGATTCTAGCTGGGGCTGACTTTGCCATTACTAAGTCGCCACTGCTGCAGGCCCAGATAGGTTCAACATTCAAGGTCAGCACTGAAATCAGCAACTAGTACATTGCCACAATAAAAGCCAACTTAATTGAATGCCACAAGCTCAGTGTTATGATCTGGAATCACTGAGGGATTGTTAGAAAGAGATGCATACTGAATTCAGTGTTAATGTTTTTGCTCCCCCATATGGTCACTTTTAAGGTGTTTATTTAAGAACGCAGTAGGTATACAGTATAAATGTATATATACTTTATTTTATTTTATTTATATTTGATTCTGTGAGTTGTATTTTGTTTTGTTTCACTGATTATTGCTTCGGCAACATAGTTCTCATAACATTCATGGCAATAAAGCGAATTTGAATTGAATTGAATGAACACTGTCACTAAGGGGAAGAGTGAAAATGAGGCACAGGGATGAAATATAAAAAAATAGGCACTTTTCTCATTTCCTTTCCCACCAATAACATTACAAAGCAAGTGGCTATAATTACCTTTCCCCCATTTTTAAACCATGATATTCACAGTTGCAAACTGCTATTCCTCAGCTACTTCGGCAGTATTTGCCACTTGGCGATGGGTGCGATATGACAGTTTTGGAGAACGTGTCCTCTGTATTCAAAGATGTGCTGTGATTGACTCTGGATGAGGAATGGAAAAGGCCCGTGGGGAATTGGGTGTGGGGTGGTGGGGGAGGGCAGGGGTGTGGAATGAGAAAGGGGAAAAGGACGGGTATGTTTTTTGTGTGTTGATGAGTAAGTTGGAGGGTGTCTAATTGGTGAAGGTGTCTCTGCTCCATGGCAAACTCCCTGGAGGGGTAGTACCTGGTGTCAGTAGGTTCTCCTACGAATGACATCCGGTTTTGTGCATATTCTGTTTAAGTCAACTGTCAGAGGGAGAAGTGAGGACACAGAAACACGCTTTCTATATGCGTCTGCCACCCACAGAGCTTTTGTTTCTCTGTTTCCATCGCCCTCTTCTCTTTGTCTCCCACTTTCTGTCTGTCTGTCTTTTACCTCCTGTTGTCCTCCTCTGTTTTCTTCTGTGAATACTAAATGACCTTGTGGATCTGTCAGCAGGGAGCCAGCACTCATGTCTGTTTTGGAGTCCATGCGCGTGCATGTTTGTGTGGTTTGCTATTCAAGACTGCTTTAGTTGTCCCAATTACATAGACAATTATAGCGCGGTGACCGACATTCACCGTGAATTCACAGACTTAATGAATTAAGACTAAGTGTAGACATAAAGTGTGCTCTCGCTCCCCACCCTCCTCATTTCCACAGTTGTAAAGATTCACTGAATGGAAGCAGTTTTGTACCTGATGGAGGCAGTTTGAAAGCAGGACAGGGAGGGTTCAGAGATAATTTTACAAGCCTGTTTAATAAGTCTCTTGTCAAAACTGTGTGGTTTTGTGTGTGTGTGTGTTCCATGCTTACAGGCTGTTGCGTTGCAGATCAGTTGCTGGATGATACGCCTGTGAAACAAGCAGAGGATTAAACTTACAGAAGGACGGCATCATTAACTGTGTATAGTTAAATGTTAATGGGTGTGCTGCTGCCTTTGAGCGCAGAAGGTATAAAAGTGCAAGAGCAGAGAAAGGGCAAAGAGAAAAGGGAACACTCACGGTTTTTAACCTTTATTTATGCAGAGAAGGAGCCTGCTTGATTCGGCAACCTTCGACTTCACATATTTAGACCTGGGAGCTGCCCCCGAGTCCACTTCTGCTGGCAGCCCCACTGCCTTGAGGCTCTTCAGTGGTAGTAAGAGAGGGAAGGAAGTGCATTAATTTGTTCACTTTCCCCAAATTCAAAAATTTTTCACCTTGACAGGAGATTCCAATGAACGCACTTTCAGGTCACAGGCCTGCAACTAAGATTGAAAAATGTAAGCTATCAAACAGAGCCTGAGCGGTCATGCAGCCCTTACCCCCAACTTCACCTTCAACAGCATTTCACAACATTAAAGTGGGCAACTTTTGCTAAATGTTAAGTTGTTACAGTGAACTGGAAAATGATAGGGCAAGCAGTGGTAGAGAAAAAAACTCATACTAGCAAACCCCTGTTTGAGCAATTACATTGTTAGCTTTTCGGTTACTATGAAAAACGTTTGTCCATTGTTCGTGAAGAATATATTATTCACTTTCAGAAGTTCATATCTTACTTTGAAGGTATGTCTAATTTTCTATTTTGAAGAAAATTTTACCGCAGCCCTGTCTGGTGCATTCACTTTGATGGATAATGAAACTACAATGTACCTAGTGTACTAAACAATATAAGATGTAGGAAATAAATATGTCATAGGAATTTACGGTTCTGTAAGTAACTTTAAAGAAACAGACAAACCCAACTTTGCTCAAGTTTCTACCTATGATATGATTAGAAAAAGTCAGAGAAGAAGGTTTGAGCATTTCAGACAGACAGACAATATTTGGGGAAGAGATTGTGCACAGCAGCAGTAAAAACATAAAAAATGTGGTAGAAAACAGGAAAGAACATGTCACGTAACATCACTTACCGGGGACAACTTTCAGGTCTGGCCGTCACAATGCAAGTAGAGAAAAAGGAAAATGAAGCCATTTTTATTTCCATTACATTTATGTTTCACTGTGTCATGCAGTGCCACTGAGCCAGAACACTTGCTGTGTCTGTGCAGCTGTGAATTATTAAAGTAGCTGCACAGTGTGTAGTGACTACTCACAGGCCACTGTCATTCTGTTAGACTGTGTTTTCATTCAGTGACTGCGGTTGGGTTTGCATAAACCTCCTCTGCAGCCAAGGTGTGTACAGTGTGCTAACTTTGAGCTGTTTCTTTGCTTAAGTTAGAACAAGTCTTGTCCGGATACCAACATTTTGGTATCAATATCGGTACCGTTATGTATTTCAATACTTTTCCAAATAAAGGGGGAAAACAAAAAAAAATATGTTAGTATCTGTATTATATGCCCCCACCCCCCAACACCTTTCACTGGGAATAGCAAATGACTGAACTGCAATTTGTTGCAACAAAGAAACAAAGTTTATTTTATTATTATTTTTTTATATCAGGAAAATGTCTGATGTGCGATGCATGATTTGCATTTTGTTGCCTTGTAGTTGTTGTTTTTTTAAGTATATTTTTTTCATCTTTAATGGACAGGTGAGTTGAGAGAGAGAAGGAAATAGAAAGCAGAGAGGGGGCGAATGACACGCAGGATAGGGCCGCCTGCAGTGAGGACTATAGCCTCAACACATGGGGCGGGTGCTCTACCAACTAAACACCGCCCCGCCTTGTTGTTTTTTCACATGTGTAATGACAATACATTGAATCAATCAGTTACACTGTTCAGTATTGCGATGACGACATGACTTGCAATAAATAATCAATTATTCAGGTGTATTAACCATAAAATGACCTCAACACGCTGTAGTACATACACCAGGCCAGTAGTGGTGCTGTAACACTGCCACACAAAGACACCACAAACAGACAAGAGTGGAAAGCTTGCGATGCTGTAACCAGGGGATCCCAAACTGTGGTGCGCGCATCCCCTGTGGTGTGAAAGCTGCTGCTAGGGGGTGTGTGACATGAAAAGGGTAAAGGCGGTATGGTGTTATATTTTACAAATATTTTTTCCCCTGCCTATTTAGGGCAAAGGCGGGCCACCTGGGTGATGTTGGCTGCTGCCTAAAACGTTTGTGTGCATGGGGGGCCGTTCAGATGTATCGTCTTTTGTGCGCACAAACCCATTACTTTCAACATAGATGCGCATCATGTGCGATCACAACCCAACACGACACCGTCACGGTGGGCTTGTTTTTTTGTGCAGTTTATGAGTTACAGGCATAGAGCCAGTCATTTAACAGCTGTGTAGTTTGGTTGCAGCACCATAATGGAAACATGAGCGCTAAAGGAAAGGAAATTATAATAACTTCAGTAGAGTTTTCTACAAACATGGGACAGTTCAGTCCGGGATCAGGCCAAAAATACATACAATTCAATATATACACCGCACTTAATGTACATGCAGGAACCCTGTATGTCTCTCTCGTGTTCCCCGCTGTTTTCAATTCCCCATTACCACAGACAGCTGTATGCTTCAGGCATTCACATAAAAAAGGAGCTTGTTTTTTCCCCACAAACACAGTATAGTACCTTCAAAAAAAAAAAAAAAAAAATTGCTTTAGTACCACTTTACCAAGCAAGCTTAATTAGAACCTAAACAACTGAGACACACTCAGCATATGTATTTCTGCCTCCTTGGGTGTTTGTGGTCAGCTCTCTATGTGTGTGTGGTCCAAACACCAACCAGACAGTTGTTCAAAAGTAGTGATGTCCAAAAAGCCCACATCTTGACCTCCTCAAAAAGAGTATGTGCTGCTGCATGTCAGCAGGAATATTAGTGGAGTATTATTATTATTATTATTATTATATTTCATTAATCATGTAAACATGTGAGGTTCACATATCTTCATAACAAAAAGTTGTTATCATTTCATATTCCAGGTATTCCTCAAAAAAAACATGTTATTGGTATTATACTAGCCTATTTCAAATTTTATCCCACCTTTTAAAACACAGAAATTTTAGTTTTTGTATTACTACCCCAAGCTTCCATAAGTGGGTTAAACATGACCCGCATTCATTTCCTATAGAATTTCATTGAAACCTTTGATTCTTATCGACTGTGACTGTAGGCAATATATAGCCTATTTTGTGGACCACACATACTATCACAAAAACTACTATATCACAAACCTCAGATATCAAATATGTCCTAATATATTTCAACAACATAGCTTACTTGCACATTCATGTGTGTGCAATGCCAGAGTCAGAGAGTAAGAGTCAGAGTCATTTTATTGAAATTCCTTTTGCAGCGTCTGGCGACAAACAATGAACAAAAAACATGATCAAAAAACAGTAATAACAATCACACTGATAGACAGTATAAATAAAAACAATTACAACCACGTTAATAGTAACTGTCAATAAAATGGGTAAAAGTGGAGTGCTTCAGACAGTGCAGGCATATTTATGTGGTTTCAAGTTAGTGCAGGTTAGAAGCCTATAGTGCAGGTTGGTCATTCTGATTGCAGTGGGGATAAAATTAAATTTGTATTTATTTCTTCTGGCCCTCATCACGTGCGTAGCCTGTGTGTGTCATTTAAGACATTTAATATTTCTTGTGTTGACCAAAATATAATACATAGATATATACTGATGATTATTTTTTAAACCAAAATGACAAAAGCAGCACAAAAACACATTGATTCTAATACAGGTCATTTTTGACCCACTTATGGAAGAGTGTGTTCCAGTCACTCCTGCATCCAAGGGTTAATTAACCAGTGACATTTTGTTTTCAGGTGACATCTTGTGGATGTAGGAATTATTACAGGAGCCAAATGGTGACAACGTTCAAAATGGTGGAGAGAGACAAAGTCGATGTCAGTTTGTGGATGGACTTAAGTGGTGTTTATTTCCCTGATGAAACCAGTTGTTTGTTTTATAGTAACCATTGACAATCAAAATTGTCAAACCTTTTAATCATGATCTTTCCTAGAACCTACCCTTGGCCACAGGGATATCCCTTTGGTGACTCTAACAGACCGTACCGTACTGTCCGGGCCCTCCTTGATCCTGCCACATTCTGGCGTGGATCTAGAGTGATGAGTGAGTGATTACATGGCAGTGGCTCAGGCAGTAGAGTGGGTCGTCCAATGATCAGAGGTTCGGCGGTTCGAATCCCGCTCTCTCTCAGTCTCTGTTGTAGTGTCCTTGGGCAAGACACCTTACCCACTTTGCCTCGTGTGAATGCGTATGAGTGGTGGTCGGAGGGGCCGTTTGGCGCACATTGTGCAGCCACACTTTCGTCAGCATTTCAACGTGTAGATCAGAGTGTAAGAGAGGGGGATGAAGACGTAGAAAGAAAAGATAAAGAAAGAGGAAGAGAAATAGATTTCAGCTGTGGCTACACACGTAGTTTACCACCACCGGTGTGAATGTGGTATGAATTAAAGCGTCTTTGGGTCATTGAATACCTTTAACAACAACTCTGAATATTTTAGCTCAGTCCTGCTTTGCCTTATTCTGTTTACCAGTCTCAGACTGTGGGCTGCCTTTCACTATCTAGAGGGCTTGTTTGTAGCTGTTGCTGGGTTGGAGTGATCATTAAAGAGAAGGAATACAGGGTGAAAAAGGACAGGTTGCAGAGAAAATGTCAGCTGTGTGTGTTCAGGGAGACGACTTTCCTCAAACCTCCAGGTCTTGCATGAAGAGGCCTGCGGGCTAAGAAAAACAAGTCGGGGCGATAAGTGGTTAAGGCAGGTTTGGGTGTGAGTGTGTCTCTGACCACTGCAGTGGTTGTGTGTGTCAGCAGGCCACACATCAGGCGGCAGATGGCTAGAAATGTTGGAAACCTCTGAGATTGACAGGCTCTATCGCATGTTGGCGAGCTCCCATCTACCACTTGTCCACTATGTGACATGGCCTGTCACACCACTCTGTCACAGCTTGAGAGCAGTTATAACACACAAACATGCACACACGGGTAAAACCACACACACATACACACACTCCATTTCAACGTGTAGATCAGAGTGTAAGAGAGGGGGATGAAGACGTAGAAAGAAAAGATAAAGAAAGAGGAAGAGAAATAGATTTCTTATTCACTGGGGAGAAAAGTGAAGTGTTGTTCAAGGATTTGAGGGCCATTTAAAAGAGAGAGCCACCTCAAAAATGAGCTGCTTTCTATTCATGAACTGAACTAGAATCTCCCCGTGTGAAGGGCAGAAAAGAAAGTGCACAGCTGCATACTGACTTAAAGGGATTCTTAATTTGGAGGTCTGATATTATAGTGTGTCTCTCTCATACAAGCATCAAAATACACCGGCGAGCCCTGCCATCCCCTATCCGCTTGCTTTTCTGTATCCTTGCCAAAAGTAATTCATGATTGCCATTGGAGAGGCTTGTTGTATGTGTACATCTTAATGTTTCTGACAGCATAGCATTTTTATCCAGAAGAGCAGCCCACCAAATGTCAAATGTTAACAACATTGTTGTGCTTGCAATTGCTCAGTTTTAATGCCAGATAAATGCAGCACGTCTAAGAAGAGGGCTTATATCAAAACACTCGGTTCATAGAATGTGTTATATGCTAAAGGGCAAGTAAGTTTAAGTTACTATTTCAAATGTGTGTGATTATAAATCATCTTCTACAGCCTAGCAGCTTAAAAATGCTATAATATGTACAAATACAAGCTCAGCTGAAGTTGGAAGGTTGATGTTTGCAGGTGGCAGAAATGTTATCTTTCTTCACTGGGTATTTAATGGCTGACGTAGGATGCTGTGTGAACAGAGATGAAACTATTGTCTAATTTAGTACAAACATCATCATCTTTATGGAATGGTATGATGTCCTGAAAACTGAAAGCAAGACTAACACTGCAATGTTTATTCCCCCCCAACTGATGGCATTTAAAAGTATTATAATATAATACTTTATACTTTATATATAATAATTATATATAAAGTTTTTGTTTTGTTTTGTTTTGAAACAATAAACCAGGTCTAGGTTCTATATTAATACTGTGAAAGTATACTCTTTAGTCCACAGGTCAGTGAGACAATAAGAGTAGAGGCTCACTGACCTGTTAGAGCTCCAGAGAGAAAGCTGTGAGCAGAGGTGTAAAAGTACAATGACACAGTTTGGTTCTAACCTCTGATGTATCATAGATAGATCAAGACTTCCAATAAAACACCAGACCAGAGAATATAAAGAATGACATGGGACCTTTAAACTAAAACTTTACATGACAGAAGAAGATTTTATGAACACCTTTCAGAGGCACTATTATAGTGTTTCATTGGCTCTTTGTTTGACAACTTAAATTTTATTCATGTGGAGGAGAAACCAGAGGTTATTCCCTCAGTCAAGTAGCTTTTTATCATAGTTGACACCATTTTAGTGGTGTAATGATTCACTGATTTAAATCAATATTGTGAGCTTAACTTCTCCAATGCGGCTGCATCGATTCAAACAGCCTGAGCCTTACCAGACCTGGGAGAAGACTGCAGCTGTGTGCTGGCTTGGTACAAAAATGACAGGTGGATCATTTCTGCTTGTGTTGTGAGAACATGCATTATTTTCTCAGAAATGTGAAATAAAAAAGTACACTAGTGGGATTTACACACATGGTAAAAAGTAAACATTAAAATTTTGCTCCACATCCTCATGTTAAAATAATAAAGATGGACAATTGAAAATAGTTCCTAACAAATCAATATGCAAAATCAATGCCAGCGTTATTCTTGTTGTTTGTGCCCTATTATATGAAAAATTAAATCAATATCATGTTAAATTTTCCTGTCATGCGCAAATACAGTACCCATTGCTAACCTTATTAGTCATTACCAATGATTTATTTGAACAATCACCCATCACTCACATCTCTGAGGGTCTTTGCTAAAGTCTCTGCACTGCAGATCCACACCCACTGAATATCTTATTGTGAACAATACTGACACTGGGTACTTCCTCACTTTGCTCCACAGTCTTGTGCCTCAGTTCTTCATGTCATGGATTCACCAAGATGTTGTAAACTAAATCCTTTGAGATTCTGCTCCATGTTGACATGGCTGCATCACATAATTTCTTCATATTTGTCAGTTGTTTGTGCTGCCAATCTCCTGTTCTGCCATATCCCAAAGGCCTTTCAGCTGGATTCAGATCTGGAGACTGTCACTGAAGTTCACAAAACCAGTTTGAGTCAACTTTTTCCTTATGACATGGAGGATTATCATGCAGGAAGTAGCCATTAGAGGATGGTAAACTGTGGCTAAAGTGACGCACATGGTTAACAATACTCTGACTGTGTAGACTGTGATGTTCAAAGTATAATTTATTGGTATTATGGGGTCTAAATGGAAACATTCCCCACACCACTAAACCATCACCAGCCTGGACTGTTGATACAAGGGAGGTTCAATCAAGGAATTTATGTTATTAATGCCAAATTCTGACCCTAACTTCTGCCTCAGCAGAAATCCAGGTCCACCAGACCACACTACCTTTTTTTCAGTCTTCAGCTGCCCAGTGTTGGTCCATCTGCTACAGCCCTACGTTTCTGTTCTTGGCTGCCAGGAGTGGAACACAGTCTTTTGTTATTGTAGCCCGTCCAACCCAAGGTTCAACATTTGTTCATTCTGAGATGTTTCTCTGCTCACGATAGTTGATGTGGTCATTCTCCTCTGACCTGTCACCGGATTTCTTTGTTTTCTTTTTCACTTCATTCCTTATCATTGGCTGATTAGATGTTTGCACGAATAAACAGCTGTACAGGTATTCCTAACATGCTCTACCCCCCAAAATATCAGAAATAGGCAGCACAAAAGGAATTACCTACAGTAACAGACCTCTGGAGACTTAAACCTTTTGTAAACCTATAATCCCTGACTACAAATAGCTTTTAATTTTGGGGTTTAGACTATATCCATTATCTTTCACATATGTCCAGTTTTATTACAATTACACATCTGGGACATGTTGATGTTTATCTCCTATTCCTCTCACAGTCAAACACATTTTGCCTGGTCTTACTCATAACCCACACTGTCTGATTGTTATTTATCTCAGACACACATTAACATATATGAATTGTTATGTATTAAATCAGTGTCAGGAAGATAAACATGCATCACTTATCCGAAAATTATTTCAATCAGTATTTTTTTTTTCATGAAACAAATGATGACCAATAATCAGATTATTATGATAATTTGTATTTATTGTCTCAAAAAGCTTCAGTCATGTATAGTTATTTACATATCCACATGACAAGCAGTAAAACAATCAGAAATTATGTCTCTGAAGTCCTGAATAAACACATTCATCTAATAACAACAACAACTAATATGTGATGGAATTGCTTTGGTGACTACTGTGTATGATGTTATTGGAATTTAGATAAATAAATAAATAAATAAATAAATAAAATGTCACTTTCCGCAACTTAATATCCACATTTTTTTCATTTTAATGTAAATGAAAGTCCAAAGGAAATACAGTATATTGATATAAATCACATTCACAGTAGCTATAAAATAAAACAACCACAACCATGCTCCAGTATATACAGTATACTATGAGCACAGAACTCTCATCATTCATCACTGCTGGCTGTTCATTTTTGACAGGCCATGACAGCTTAAGTGTCTCCTTTGTTGGCCAACATGTTGCTGGAGTGTACAGTACAACTCCACTTGGCCCCGGGCAGTGCTGTCCTCGACTTTAAAGGGGAAGTCATTGACTTTTCCATCTCTGAAAGGAAAAGAGTTTGGCGACAGGATTTCAAGATAGAGAACAAGGTGGAAGGAAGACCATCACATGACTGTAACAGCTTTCAAAACTCATAAAACTACAATAAACCTCAGTGGGGAACAAATCTGTCACCAAAAAAAACACAAAGTTGACAAGCACAATGACGCCAGTCTTCAAAATGTATTGCCTCTGTGCCCACTGTGGTCCCATTCATATTCTCTCTTTATAATCTAGTGTATTTATAATTTATTTTGTTGGCTGATAAGAAGAGTACATGAGATATGGCTTGCAGATAGTGTAGCAACTGTCTTTGTGTTTCAGGCTGACACAGTTGTGTCATTGCAGTGCATTTCATTGTTTATATTTGACCTTTCACTAGACATTTAGACTGTTTAGACTTAAAATTTGCATGCAATTTTTCAAGATCTGAGACTCATCCAGTCATCAAAATACATAGTATAGTAGTAGCACAATGTTTTCCATTCAGTATGTAGGCCTCTATTCATTTCCATACTGTCATTTCTTTTTTACATACTCAGAAAATGCTTTCTGAACCCCATTTCCATTGTTTAATTTTTAGCATCACTTTTTAATCCCAGACAGTGGAAATACCTAATGGCCCAATTGTGTAACTTGGTCTGATCTCCATGAACATCCTTTATCTCTCTTTGAATTACATTAGTGTTTAATTTTCACATAAATATATAATAGAAACTAACCTCCTTACAAAAGATGATGTTTGCGAAACTAAATCCCAGATCTCTATGAGCCTCTGAATTAAGTCTAAAAGGTCTTTTTTCTTTTTTCTTCCTCAATCTCCAAAGGGTGGGAGAGATGAAATCAGATTTTCTCTGTGATACATCAAAGACTAATAACTACACTTGAGTGTGTTAGACTGCACTAATCCACAAAGTAAAGCAAATCTCTAGATACTAAATTGTTGTACTGAATTATTTCTATGCTTTTGATTTTTTGATATGAGACAATTTTCTGTGCCCCAATGCACACACGCACACTAACTGTACAAAGACATACACACACAAAGTAATGTTTGTCTTTTTCTAACCTACACTTCCATCACACTTTGAGACCTTTTACACTTTGTTTGTCACTTTAGAGTGACCTTTCCCCTGCCATCCACATGGCTACAGCTGTCACACCTGAGCCCAGAGGTAGGACACATTTGTATTCAGCTCCACACTGCTTTTGATACGTAGCACTTAGACCCACTCCTACCAAACAGTGAATGGGTTCAAAGCGAAGGCAACAAAATCTTACTGAAATACACAACTGTAAGCATGCACCTTTAGCATACAGCAGAAACTGTGTCAGCCAATAAAACTACTTGATACATTTAAAAAAATGTATATACAGTATATAAATAATGCCAACAGTGATATAAAATGAGATATGATATAATATGACACAAAAAGGTTGTGCATCATGCACCAGTGACATTATCGAAAAGACTGAGTTAACCTTGTCATACAAAAGACTGAAGGCTAAAGGAACAAATTTATCCTCTTATCCTGCATTTATCAGTACTTTATTTTTTAGGACTACCCTGACCAAAGGCAGTCATCCAGCAGTATGAGCTCAATGTGGTAGGGCATCATCAGGGCTGAGAGAGAATGTTATTATAAGTAACATTGTTAACACTGTGCTACATTACAGAGGAATACAAAACTTGAGAAATGTGCCTACAGTACAAGAAGCATATGCACAAAGTGAGCCACCTGTAAACGACACTGGCTGATTCTGAAGCTGCATGTCATCCCCGCTTTCTCTATCAATTAAAGGCAAAAAGCCACAAAAATATACTTTAAAAAATCTATTCAAAAGAAAATCAGATTTTCATTATTTTGGCAGATTTGTGTTATTTATTTTTTACTAGATGTTTTTCAAATGAGGATGAAACAGTTTTGCTGGTTTTTGTACCAAAGAATAGGATTTTGTAGCACTTACGGTGCAGCAAATCACAAAAATGTAGTAATTACACAATTAAGCTACATAAACAAATAAATAAACAAACAAATACATAAATATCAGCACCTGTGATTTGGATATTGCACTTAACGTATATTGTGATTTGGATTATATTATCAGTCATCATTAGCCTAGAAATTTAGATGCATCCTAGCAGCAGCAAATATATTTACTCTTTAGGTGGGTCTAGAAACGAGCCATGGGAAATAGAGGGAATCCCTGCAAGACTAAACTGAATTCCACCTCACATCATCACTGCTAAATAAAATGACCTAATGGTTTAGAAGTGATCATAATGATTCTTCCCTGTTTATTTGTTAATATTTACCCCTGAAAAAATATATTTTTTGGTCCATGTCAAGGAATAAGTTATGTGATGCTTTGGTGTGGTGTGAATTATTTAAGATGGAGTTCGGTGTTGCTCAGCTGCCTCAGAAAAAAGAGTTGAACAGGAGCCGGACGCAGTCACTGCTGAACAAAGCTATTTTGGTGTTATTGCTCACTTACGTACTGACTCAATCCACCCTGTTAATAATGAATAATGATTGGGCAGGTAAAATCACCACAGATTAATGCTAACAGCATTAGGCCGTGGGGCCCATCAGCAATAATGGTATTAATGTGCAAGCTGGGAGATGCAAGAATTTCAGCTGAGTAAATCTTCTTAATAAATCAATATTCTTTTCATTACCTATCTCGTGTTCACACCCTCTAACCTCAGTGTGCAGGCAAGTGTTCCTCTGTGTGTGTGTGTGTGTTTATGTGTGAACATTTGTGCCAATAAACGCATGTTTCTAAAACATGCCTACCGCTGTCACACTTAGCTGTTATTTTCATTTCTATCCCTGCGCCTCATCGGCAGCATGTCTATCTGTCACGCTGAAGGAAAGCATGACGTAATGACCATTTTCATGATTATGTCCCACTCCCACTCTACGACCACCTCCGTTCCATACATCCCTCCAGCGTGCCAGAAGACACCACCTTCCCACCTCCCACACGGACACACATACACGCGTCCTATTCCAATCCCATTCCACTTCCAACTGTGAGCATCAATTTGCGTGGCGGTTACACACTCAGACTATAAAGGCCCAGCCTGCAACTCGCAGCGCTCCATCCTTCAACAATTACAGATAACAAGATGAACATTGGAAATGAAAAGTCATCATGGTTCCCTTTCAGCCAAGCGTGAGTGACCATATCGGTCCCCTCCATCTATGTGTTAACCTTGACTTTTTGTGTGCTCAAACTTGAGAGTGCCGGATTTTTGTTGGCATTAAAATCAAGGTGGTGCAATGGACAACATCCCCCTCCCACCCATTTCACACCCTTACCCACACATACACTTGCATTGACAATCTATGTTTGTCCCACAATGTCTCATACCCTCCCGGCTCCATCTGCTGGGGTTGAAAGGGTTTTAATTTTCGATCCAATCGCTGCACTTTGCCTCATAATGTGGCAGCATACTGTACAGTAGCCATAAAGAAACCAGCATGTAATGTTTGTGTGGGCCGGGTGTTAAATGCTACCTGTCCCCTGTTAAGCCTGTCTGGCCATGCAGATTGCCTCCACTCATAGGCATTACCCACAACTGGAATAGTTCTCATCTGCTGCAGGGAGCGTGGCCATGTCTGATAATAAGGTGTTGATAGAGGGCATTAACTTGATGGCTTATGCAGCGTGATATACCAATAGACCACAGGCAAGGGCAGGCTCAGGGAGAGACAGAGTCGGAGACAGCTGACAGTAGTCACATGTCAATTCACATATCACTCACTCATTTGTGAAGTCAACACATTGAACCGATAGAATCACAGATCTGGATCTGATTTGTGAAGGAGCCTCTGTCAGGTTGGACTGTAGGCTCTGTAGGTGCAATTAAAGCTGACATGCATATGCAAAATTTATGGCCGGCAACCGCCATTCCGACATCCCACCAGTCCGACATAGGTCTTTAATTGGCTAAATTGCAACACTTAATTTACTATCAAATGTCCCATCATTCCGACAATTTTTGCCTCCTATTGGAATGACAGTATTTTTTAAATTTTTCTTGCCTTTCCGACAATTCCTTTAATAGCGTATGTTTTCCCCAAAAGATTTTGCACTGGTGGGGCTTAGACAATGATGGAAGGAGTTGGTTAAGTTTAGTAAAAAAGACCAGAGGCTAGACAGGTCAGATAGATAGAGAGAGTCCAGATAAGTAGGAGGGAGTCACCTGTTGAGTAACGCACATTTCCTTATATTGAAAGCCTTGTTGGAATTGTGGGATGATGGCATGTTGGGATAGCGGTATGTCTAAATGGTAGTATGTCGGAGTGGTGGGATGTCGGAATGACAGCATGTAACCAAATCAAAATGATATTGTTTGTTGGCTCCAGTTAAAGCAAAGCAGAGAACAAGGCCGAGCAGTCAATCATTAGCATGAGTGTTAGTTCTACATCTCCATGACTCAAGAGCAGGCGCCTGTATTTGTGAGTTAAGTTACAAGCATGCTCGCTTTATACTGTGAAATAACAGCCATATAACGGTACTTTGTGACATCACAATAATATCCTGTAATCCATGGAAGGATTAATAATGAATTAGCCTACTAACTGTAAAAATTAAAACTTGTTGATCTCAATGAAGTTTTCAAATTAAACCAACTCAGAAATAAGGCTTTGCCATACTCATACAGTACAGTATGCAACCTACAAAATTTCGTCTGCCCAGCAAATTTCAAATCAGCAAATCAGCACAACAAGGATTTGTGAGCAGATTTTGAGTTGGGGAAACTCCCATGTGCACACAGTGTATGAACTCTGAACTAGTTTCAACCAATCTTAACAAGCTCTCTATTGAACCTGGGGCTGGTGGTTGGACATTTTCTGAATAGAAAGTTGGATGTTAACTTCGTTAAGGGAGTTCATTATTTAGTTTTCTTCGACTTTTGAGGATTTTCACCTGGTTTGCAGTCTGAGTTCGGTTGGTGTTGGGACATTTTCTGGACAGACATGGGAGCTGACAACCGTTGTTGCTCAAGCAGGTGAGCTAAATGTGCTTTCATCACCTTAAATTACAATAGCTTATATTGGCTTTTTTTATTTTTTACTGCACCTCTGTTGTGGCTAAACTTGTCCAGAGCACTGGTTTTGTACTCCGCCATGCAAACTACGCGCGGCGTCATGCAGATGGGCGTTAGATGCGCGATGAAGAGCTGCCAATGAGCGGAGTGGCGGTACGCCTAGTGTTATCACAGTACACGCAAAACGTTTTTATTTTTTTTAAGTATATTTTTTGGGCGTTTTATTTCCTTTTAATTGATAGTACAGTTGAGAGAGAGAGAGAGACAGGAAATGGGGAGGCAGAGAGGGGGAATGACATGCAGGAAAGGGCTGCCCGATGCGGGATTCAAACCGGGGCCGTCTACCAAGTGAGCTAAATGCCACCCCAAAACGTTTTTTTAAATCAACTGATCCGTGGACCACTTGTGTCGATCCGTGGAGAGCGATCCGAACGGATCAACAATGATCAGTTGCACCACTACCTGTCCATTCCTCTGCTCCACTCAGATGCTCTCAGTGATCAGCTGAGCCAGAGCACAACAGATGTGGCAGTGCACAGCTGTAGCGTGTGTGTGTATGTGTTTTATAACATCAACCATCATGATTGTCCTTTTAATTGCCGATACACGATTGCATTGCTGATTGGCACAAGCCTAGTGCAGACTCTGAACAAGCGACATTTTCGTTATGAAGAAATGGCAGTATTTTAATGATTGTCTAGTTTTCGATTTGTGCCTGTCCTGCTGAAGCTGTACTGGGCTAAGGAGGGAGCTTTTGGTCAGGAGACACGCAAAAAGACAAGCATGCCAGTGGTGCGCAGTAAAAACAAAACTTATCAACCAGTGCATCGCTGGTGCATGCACACACTCTGGCAGCAGATTGGCCCGCTCCTTCTCTGCACACACCTTTTAAAGGAAAACCCGATGCAGTCGATAATTTGGCATTTCGCACTGGCACAGAGCAGACGGTAGCCAACGGTCTGGAGTTTACCAAAGGTTAGTGTGATATACTTCTTTCAAATCTAAATTCTTAACTCAGAAAAGGTAATGTTATCAGCATAGACAACGTTGGTAACACAGCAAACAATGCGATTAAGATGATAAAAGTTCCTTGATTTATAAACGTAAAATGTGTGTTTATTCAACAAGAATATTTGTGTTTGGTGAATCTATATGGCATTGAAGTAAATAATTGTATATTTATTCAAAAGAATATCTGCATTTGGTAAAGGTAGAAAAACATTTAAGCAATAATTTCTTGTTAGCCTCACAAGATTATCCTAATTAGCTGAACAAGAAGATTGGGAGAACTCTTCGCAGAACTTATAAACCTTAGTTAAGTCAACAATAATGGGAAAAATTTGAGAAAACTCAAAAATCTCTTGCTTCATGTTGCCTTGATATTTTACATTTTCTCAACTTTTTCACTTTAAGGCTATAATGAGTTCTGTGACAAAATCTCACACACGAAAAGAAAAAAAAAATCACAGCACTGACATCTAACTTTCAAGTTCAAATTGAGATTCAGACAGTAGTCAGATTGTTAACAGTAGCCATGTTGCACCAACAGCCTGAAATCAACATCTATGATTCATTCATTCAAAGAACAAGCCGTGGTGAAATTCACTATGCTCCGTCTATGTTTGTTATATTCTTCTTTACAGCAGTGCTAATGCCAATACCACTTGGAAAAGTCTCTCTCTCTATCGCTTTCTCTGTTTCTGACAGAGCACAGTAAAATTCACACCTTAATCACAGAGAAAAAGGTTTGAAGGTCTTTTTTTTACCACATGTTCAGCAGTAGAAACAAAGGTGGGGACCTTCTTTTGTGCTCGTTTAAGCTTTTGACTTTAGATAGAAATTTGTACATCTGTGAAATCTTCTCTGAAATCTTTGTCATGAGCAGCAGTATCTGTACAGTACTTGTATACAAAGCCAATGCATCTGCAGGAGAAATGTAGGTGGGAAAAGCAGGTTTCCTTAATACCCCACTCCTCTGTTAGAGAAATCATTTTTCTCATTTACATGGCAGTTAAGAAATCAGCTTATTGAAGAAAGCTGTAAAAATGTGATTGCATTCCTGACTTTTGACTAAATAAATCATTTTTCCACTCCAGTATTTTAACATGGCCTCCAGAGCATGCATCACTGCATATCACTACACATATTGTCTGGTGTGTGACAAATAAAACATTTGAAACCTTGATTTGATTTTACAGAAGATTACATGACATGGTCTACCCAGCGGAGCAGAGGCACAACGGAGAGAGACAAAAATGAGGCCGTATCAGAGACACATTTTGAAAATGATAAAGGAGATACCATAAAGCGCTTGAAATGATCAGAGTGTGGACTGTACATAGAAATGCTAGAGAAAATAATGACAAACAAATGGAGAATAAGAAATCCACCAAAGGCCACAGTGAAAATGCTCTTCTCCGTTTTCAGTGTCTGGGCAGGTCAGAAATCTGATAAGCACATTTCCTCCAAAGCACTGCTGCCTCCCCTGCCATCTCCACAGACTAAAGAGAGCACACAGTGTGCAGTGTTTATCACCCCATTGCCATCATTAGGAATCACGCAGATTAGCCTTGACATTCTCGCAGATGAGAAGGGTAACAAAGGGAGCAGGCTATTAGCATGCTAATGCTCATCAAAAGAGTTCAGAGTGGTCCTTTCATCCAGGCTTAAAGCCCTCTATTCTGGTGAACAGCACCCAGATAATACATGTCTGACTCACCTGTCTCTGTATACAACTTTGGATGTGTGTGTGTGTGGTGCTGTGATAATAAAAGGGGCTACATTTGAGATGTTCTGGAGACAACACAGTAAAAGAAAAATGTTACAACTCTTCACCACCAGCTATTTGTAATGGTCATTAGGCAGGCAAATCTTCCATTATTTGCCTGTTACTGCTGCTTGTTAGTCTACCTTTCGTTCTCTCACAAGATGGCAGTGTACCGCCTTGAATTCTCTGCTCCAGAGGGAGAGAACCCGTCTCCTGGACATAATCGAGTCTCTTTGTTTAGACTTTGAAGTGAGAGAGGTATCAGTCGAGGCATACACAATCTTATACTGTAGTAGCATCTTTCAATCCTAATAATGTGTTGCAAAGAGTTATGCGTGGTCTCATTGATTAGACAAACTTGGGTTGAATGAGAAACACTGATTTTGGTGACAAGAGTCTGTGTGCAGAGTGTGTATCTGGTTTACTGACTGCACGTGTTTCTGTGTGCACGCACAGATGTGGACATAGCGTTTATGTGGGTGCACATGTGCTTCGATTGTGTTTTGAGTGATATGCCAGCACTATTGTCTCATGTTACTTTGCATTGATAATTTCAGCTTCATCCTTTGTTCGTGCAGCTGCATCATTTGTTGGAAATGAGGACAACATGCCTCAAATCCCTTGCTACACTCATATGGCTGTAAGAAAAAAAAAAAGAGAGAAGAGGATGCCATATTAAAAAAAGCCTCAACATGCAATTCTTTAAGTGTGAGTGTAATCCTCTGTCTATTTCTCATTTTCTTGGATAAATGGGCTTTAAAAGCCTTTAGTCAAATGAGTCCATTATTTAGGCCTCTTAACGACAATCCTGGCCTTTGAACACGTCTTCAGCAGCTCTCCACGGAGTGCATGTGATCCATATTGTCGCTGAATGAGGCTGATGTACAATGAGATGGCAAGTGTCCAGATATACATCAAGTCAGGGAGATAAGGCGCTCTCTTGGGAAAAATCAAATAGGAGAGCCTGGAAGAGCTGGCAGCTGCAGCAGCTGAATGGTAGCTGGTCGAAACAAGCTGCATGGTTTCTACTGTGAATATTACACCAAGGGAAGTCAATGTGGAATTAATGGAATATATGAGACCACAAAAATGTCCAAAAGTGGTTTACACCTCTTTCCAAAACACACCACAGCTGTAGAGCACAGTTGGTCTCTGGCAGCAAGAGGTAGTGCAAATGCACTTTGACTACATTTCTCACTGCCTTGATTGTAATGTCCAACCCAAATCCCTTTTTCAAACATTTCGGAATCTCACAGAAGCACAGTACTGATGACGCCACTGCCGACACACTCATCATGTACTGATCCCTGGGCTGATGCCTACGACAGATCAGTACAGATCACAAAAACAGGAGCCTGAGTGTAGATGGCAGCGGAAAACCTGTAACCCTGTTCCCAAAATGTTTTTGGAACAGCAACAGTAACAATCACAGGTTATTGTTTCAGACAGCTGAACGTTTATTTTTGTATTAGTTTGAGAGTATCATGATCACTGACAGTGCAATGATTTGGCACAAAGTTTTTTAGAGAAAAAATTGTTAATTAACCATTAACCATGCTGATGTACAGTAGCTTAGTTGCTGCATTTCTTTGGGCTTAGCTGCAGCTTCATTTAATGTAACTGCTAGCTTAGCTCACTGCAGTGTCCGGGAGCTTGCACAACACTGCTGTAGAATCTTAATAGTTTGTATTTCTTTTACAGACAAAGTAAAAGGGGGATTTCAAGCTTAAGACTTTAAGCCAAGAGACACAGCAAGCTGTAACTTTCCCTTTAAAAGATGCTCTGCTGTGGATAAGCAGGTGACCTCCATTAAAGAAACTGAATCCCTATACAGATAAATATAGAAAGGTGAGCGATAAGGGGGATAAACCTGCAGTATTATAGAGAAAAAAATGAGAAGAACCAGAGCAGGAGAGACTGTAAATGGACCACTTTGTTTTTCATGGTATGATATGATCTATCTGCAGCGTATCACACTCCAGATGTTGAGACTCTGGGCTCATTATAAGACGAGTTGACCATCTTAACACCTTTCTCTCTATGTCTTTATCTTCTGTCTCTCTTGTCTCTTTCTGTTTTGCCCAAAAAGACCACCACCTAACTGCTGCTCAGCTGCCATCAATCTAGAGCCCAAGTACAAAAGTATCGACTTTTCCCTGTCAGCCTCTGCAGATAGATTCTAGCTTATTATTTTGGTACGGCCCCCAAATATCTAGACACATAGTCCAGGGACTCTCTGCTGTATTGATTAACCATTAAAAGGCTGACTAGCCTTTGGCTGTGTGTCCTGTGGAGTGCAAAGAGACAAAACACACACTGAGGCGTTGATGATGAAAGCAGTTTCTGCCCTGCATTCACAATGGCACTTGACCTTTCAGCTGAACCAGGTGTAGCTCTCCATGTGTTGAACAAGACCTTGAAGAGCGTCTTCTGCTTCTTGCAAGTGCTCCGAGTGTCCTCGATGTTTACACCGGCTCTCTTTCCATCAAATGCTTGTAGCTACAAACCAATATGTTGACGTGGCAACAGCCACCACTCAGCATCGTACATACCTCCAACATTTGTCAGCAGTGTCACCTCTCAGAGGCTGCGACTTGAATTCTTATTTCTGGGACTGGAATATTACAGTGGCTTCTTTATGAACCAATTAAACCTAGATATCACTGATTGTCTAATCTGAATGGTCTCCACCATTTCCATACTGTATTTCATAAACACACTTTTTAATAGTAGTGTTTTTATATTGCTAGGTAACAGTAATACCTTGGCGAGACTCAAGATCAGACTCTTCACACTACAATGTTTTTTTTGATGACAAGGTGCTCAGTTCGTAACCTATCTTCTAGATAGCTACTCCTTAATCTTGGTGTAGGTAAAAATAATTTATGGACAAAAACAACCCCCAAAAAACATGACAGAATTGGAGGCTCACTTGAAGACCTGAGCCCTCTGATTGAATCCAGTTCATATACCGTAAATTCTCAAATAAAAGCCGAGTCTCAAATACTAGACACCAGTCTCTTATACTAGATGGCTCTGGCTACAGGTTTGAGCAAATAAAAGGTCTCAATTAGAAGCCGGCTCTATTTCTATTTCCTGCAAGTTCTTGTGAATGTACAAAACCTCTCAAAGCCCACGATCGACCGTTTGAGCAGTTTCTAAGCTGCTTAATTCATGCTAAAGTTCTCAACGGGCCTGAAAATTAAAACCCAACCCGGTCCGACCCGCGATTGTTGAAGCCCAATGAGGTCGGGCTCACAAGTATTAATTCTTGGCCCGAACGCAGCCAAAAACTAAAATATAAGCCGGGTCAGTTCGCCAGTTGAAGCAAATAAAAGCCCTGGCTTCTATTTGAGAGTTTACAGTACTTAATATCCTGGCATGATCACATTATGTTACTGTTTACCTGCACAACAATTGTTGTGTCTACCAATACTCTGCCAAAGAGGATGGAGAGGTCTTGCATTACAATTACCTAGCCTTAGGCCATACAATGATACAGTTTGAAATTTACAGATCTGCATACAAGTGTCGAGGAGAATGAAACTCATAGGGTTAAAACAAAAACGTCTTTTTATTAGTATGAAAAGAACAGTGACATAAAACTGGCACACAGCCACTAAGACAACTTAGGTTTGCTGCTTAAGTGTTACAAGAAAGGCAGCCCTGGATTTGATACGACTTTCAGAAGTAACAAAGGAAGAAGATGCAGTATAAATTTATGTACAGTCACACTTACCTGACCACAGTCTTGTAGGTGATAAACCAAACCACAGCTTCCAATTTATGACAAAATCTTTATGTCACCAATAAAAACTCAATTTCTCCTGTCTGGCAATACACCATTCATTCTCCGCAAATAAAAACAAATTATGTAGCCTGTGCTATATCTAGGTGACACTTCCTTTGATATTTTTACTGACCAACACTAAAAAAAGAAGAAAAAAAAAGAAGAAATCTGACAGCAAAATGTCACATTCATTGTTTTGACAAGAAGGTTGCACATTCTCCTCAACATTTAATGAGTTAAAAAGTTGTTTTGCCTGGGCTGACAGAGCACGTCCGAGTCATCACTCAGTGTCGGTCCAGCCACAGCTAGCGAATGATCATTTTGCACAGCACCTCTGACTGATCAGGCTGGAGGGGGTGGGTGGGTGCAGCGTGGGGGGAGTTCGGGTTGTAGAAGCCATCACATCCCATCTATTCCCTTGTAACTCCCTTTCAGCCACTCTCCTGCCTGCAACTTGGCAGACATGCAAATGATCCTGTCAATATCGCCCTCGCCTCGCGCCCCACAGCCCCCAACCCTGCAAATAAGTCATGCCCATTTGCTGAAATGGGGGCTGTGACCCAGGCTGCCTGTCACACCACATACTGCTTCTCCTCAGTCACTCTGGAGATAGCACTGACATCTAAACTAAAGAATGGAAGAGAGAGGGAGGGAGAGAGGGTTGAGGATTCATGTTTTTTTCTGCATTTATTCATGGGATAATAAGAACCACTTTGGCAGCATTTAGAGGGAAACGGTACAAATTCCATGCCCATACAAATGCATATGTAGAGGAAAACAATGGCATCCACATATCGGTTCCAGTTTTAGCCAAGCCTGGATGAAATGATTATAGTTTATCTAATTGTATGGAATAATCTGTGCCAATTGGATTCCTCACTCAACATATACTATATATGATGATGCACTTTTTGTATAATGTTGTGTGATAGTATCAATCTTTGTCTGAAATTTCACAAAAAAATGCCCACATTATGACAAACATATAAACACATGGGTCTTGCTACTGAAAATAAATCACAGCAACATCCGACAGATAAATTACCATTCAAACGTGCATGGCCAATTCTTTTTACATCAACACTGGCAGTAATGTCCAGCTTCTTCTTGTGGCTACCAGGATCTGTACCAGCTCTATACATGAGAATTTTGAGATTTTCTTCCATCTTTAGCTGCAGATGTGCTTGAGTTTACTGGAGTTGGATAAGGAGAATGTGCAGCAATCTGTCTTTAAATTATTCCAGAGATTTTCACAGACTTAAATCTGACTGGGTGACTCAAAGACTTTTCATATTTGTTGTTTGGAAAGCTGTACGCGTGTAGATACAGTTTTATGATTGTGATATCTGACTTGGACATGATTTGTTTGCTAAGACCGGTGTTTGGCAGAATCTTTCTTTAGATGATAGATCCTTAAGATTCTCTTATATCCCAGCCACAGTGTGATGCGTCTTAGATGGATGGCGACTACATGTGTCAATTTTTTCTACACATGAAAGCTTAGCACACAGAGATCCGGAGTCCACAGTCTGAACATATGAATGCTGTAATTGTTGCATAATGATCTGTGACTTCTTTGCCCTAATCTTACTGACCTTACTCATTTGAGGTCCTTGAGTTAGGTCAGAAACCAGAGACTTCAGGGATGTCAACTGGACCAACACATTGATCCAAGATAAATTATATTGAAATGACTGGATGGATAAATACAGATATTTTTGGCATTGCTGCTAAATGTTGTCCGTGAGTAATTGGCGTCAATGTGGCCATGTCAGTTCTTGCTTTGGCTAGCATTATGTGAAACTCTGCACCAGTTGTTAAATGAGTTTTGTTAAGCATTGGACAGAAGCTTTGTCAAACTGTTGCACGTAAAGCTTTATTGCTTTATGGATGTAATCATTTAATGGTTAGAAATTTAGAAGGGCACTGTATAGTTCCTAAAATTTTAATTTGAATCCAGACAGCAATATAAAATGCTAAAGCAAAATTATAGTGCACTAGAATTTCACTCTATAATATTTATGTTTCTTCCATTTATGATAGTAATCCAAAATGATTTGAGTTCAGTGGTGCAGGTCTAGTTGGAAGTGTGTAGGTGTACCCATGGTATTATTAAGTTAATTTATAGACTGTAAAATACTCAATTAATAGACCTCAATAAAAGAAAAATGCACCAGAATAGAATCCTATAATATTAATGTTTCTCCTCTTTGGTAGGCAGCAAATGACTGACTTTAATTCAACGGTGCAGGTCTGGTGGTTGGTTGTGAGTGGGCCTGGCAGATGCTTGGTATTAAATTGGATACAATATAATATTTTATTTGTGAGAGATAGCAGCTCTATTTCACTTCACTTTATATATCAAGGCACATGCCTTGATATATAAAAAAGCAAATACTGTGAGAGTGATTTTTGACACAGGTAAGGTGGTTTATGACACTATTGTATAGTTTTATCCTTTGGTCAGTATAGGCCAAGTGAAATAAAGCTACTATCTCTCCCAATTAGTTGGTAACACAGCCCAGTGCCAACACACTACAATGTGACATGGGCTTGACACCAGGACAGTAAAGGGGCTGGTCAATGACTGCTTAGCTATAAGAGCTGCAGTGGAGGCTTTGCGGGGCTCTATGAGGTGTGTGCATGCGGTTTAGTGTGTGTGTGTGTGTGTATGTGGAGATTGTGGGGGGCTACCTCTGTTCACCGGGCACTCAGCCTTCAGAAACAGCCTTGTTTTCACCTCGGAACAACAGGAGACATGACAGCCATACGGTCCCTCTGCAGCTGGCTAATTGTGAGCAACATGTCAGTGGAGTAGCTGCTTCAAGCCCCCCACCCCCACCCCACCTCATCCTGTTCCTCATGACCGTGTTGATGATAAAAGGAGGAGACATGTTCTTATGTGTGAAAAGGGTCTATGGTCAGAAATAACAATAGCCATTTAGCTGGAGCCATAGAGCTTTGATTCAGCTCTGAGGTGTTCTCTTCTATTCTCCTACTATTGGATTTCTACTATTGAATTGCTACTATTACTATCGACTATTCTTCTACTATTGAATTGCTACAGAAAATAAAATATTTCATTTGTGTGCACTGACATGAAATTCTGTTTATAGGAGAAAGTTTTGTCTTAAGACACAGCTATTGACATAACCAAAGTACAGTGAGACAAACACATATTTCTTTGAAAAAGCAATGCATGCAAGGTCAGGGTGAATTACAATGGTTTTTGTTACTCTGCCATCATTGTATTCAACTATTTTACTCAGTGATAACAAAGCCCAAACATAAATCATTCTGTGTCCGGAAATATTGCTTTGAAATTTCAAGTTTCCCAGAAACAACAACAAAAATCTCCCTTAAATGTATGGCCTTTATTATTATACAATAGCAGAGTTTAAGTTTGGCAGGGTTGGTTCGATCAGTCAGTCAATTCACCACTTTGGATAAGGCAGGAATATCTCAGTTAATTGTCCATGCATTTATGTCTATTCTCGTTCCAGAGAGGATGAATCTTAATGATTTTCATCACTTTTGCCAATGTGCTGCCAGGATGTTGGGCTAACGTTAATGGTATCTCAACAACAGCTTTCGATCTAGTGCCATTGTCAGGCCATAATTTCACCACTGTGGTTTAAACCAATGTGGCCTTGATACTTTGTGGTTTCTTCTGCTGATCAACTACTCACATGCTAAACTACGACAGTGAACACAATGTACATACCTGTTAAATTTAAGAACGTTAGCAATGTCATTTTGAGCATGCTTTCGGGTGGATGCTAGCATTTGGCTCAAAACAGTCTTATTTTTCAATAGCCATATACATTTGACTGGAAAATCACTGTGGCAACAGTTGCATGTGTGTAACTCTGCAGCTCCTTCTGGTGCCACAGGCTTATAAGTGGTCTCCCTCACTAGTACCCTTCTCACACAAATGGCTAGCGCTTGGCAGTTTTACAGCTGTGCCATATTTTTTCCCCATTTTTTATGTCTGACCGCGCGTGCTGTAGTCTGACGAATGTTCATTACCTTGAAGATTTCCTTGTGTCCTTCCCCTGATGGGTGCTCTTCAGTAACCTTGTCACAGATTTGTTGAGGATGTTCCTTTGTGGTCATGATGTAGCTTTTTTTTCCGCAGAAATTGACCTTTGTGACACAGATGTACAGAAACCAAGATCTTTTGTCACACCATGATTGCATTGCATACAGTACATGTGATCTCCATTCAGCTTATTACATAACAATAGCACTTGTTCCACTTTGCTTTGAAAATCTATCAGATCAGATCAATTTGTAGCATAGACAGGACATTGTAATGTATTATAAATGAACCTCGTATAGAGGGAAATACATATTTTTTCATTTCTTTTTCTGGAAATGTAAGCTTAATATTAAATAAATCAAATGTACAGTATATGAAGAAAATAATTCAGATGGAAAACGGCTATAATGAAAATGGATGTGTAATTTAGAGAAACATAAATTATACGATAAGAAAAGAGAAACAGATAAAAGCTACATGAAAAAAAGATCAGAAAATTGCCTTCAGTAAGAAAGTTTGTAACACAGTTGCTGTGTTTGTTTCACTCTTTGCCAAGTGCCTGTGTGCATGAGCATAAAGTACTTGGTGGAGAAAACATTTTACATAGCAAAGTGAGGAGGAGGAAATAAACAGGAAGAGCAAAAACGTCTGGGCAGCTGAGGTTGCTGGTGGGAATATACCAATGTCAAATTTAACCTTCACACTAACAATGCAACAGAGTGATCAAAGCCAGTGACCTACTTTCTCTTGCCTAATTCAATCTTGCCCAAATTTACCTTGAGGGAAAGAAAAGGGGAGTCCCGGAAAAGCAGGGCGTCCCTGGGGAGGAAGCATGATGTTGGAGGAGATGCTATAAACATCAATAGAGGCGGGAAGAGGAGGGGGGGGGGGGGGGGGGGCTGTGGCACAGGTAAACCCCCCATCCCATCCCATCCCATCCCAAACCCCCCCCCTACTCTTTATTGTGGTATTCATCAAACATTAACACTGAGGATGAATACCATAGAGGAAAATGTTGCGCTTGGAGAGCAGTGATGATGAAAAGCCCCCAAATGCATCTGACAAGGAGTAAATATTGAATTGAAAGATAAACAAGGTGAATGTCCTTCATTATTCATGCCAATGGGGAGACAAGGAAACGTGATAGCATGGAAAACAACATCCTTTATCTGTCCGGTCCTCTCATAAAACACCCTCTCAGACGCACTGGAGGAGGGGTCAAGGCAGATTCACACGTCAGCACTGTTTTGCATTGTGTTGCGTGTTTGTTATTTTGCTGCCTAACTATGTCTAGAACAGGCAGAAAGTAGTTCTGTGTTTTAACATTTTCTCATATTATCAGTTTTTCAATTTCCACCGAAACGACAGCTGAGCACACAGAGGCCACCTTATGATTGTGCTACGATGCACACTCCATTTCTATTCATGTGGCGCAGCACCTTATTGCTAGCTGCTCTGCATTCAGTGGGTCTATTATCCCTACAGATCCGTGCTTGGGATGCAAGGCCAGTGTACTTTGATTTCGATGGTCCTCTCCTCCCAGCACCTTTTGTATTACAGCACGGTAGACACATGTGTCTAAGTGTTTCTGCCTTTCCATTTGTGCTGCTTGTGTTTGTTTTCCGTTTGGGCTATGGGCATATTTGAGAGCACAAACAGGCAGTGATCCCAGCACATAAATTTAAAATATGTAGTTAATTATGTTTGTGCATTAAGTGATTTATATTATGCAGACAATGCGCTCACTTGGGCAAAGGAACAACAAGCCAACATAAAGTCAGCAGTCTCAGATCACTGTGAGACAGAACCACCCTGTGGACTGGCACCGAGCCAGGAGTGACACATTGGGAGTAAAAAGTAGCACTACTGGATGAAGGTGGCAAAAGAATCTGGTAACAGGCTCAGTGGACAGTAAAGTGGGATAAAGGTATCTACCAGCTACCTCACACCTGGGATGCCGTCCTCAAAAAGTCTTTTCATCCCCTGGAAGTCTGTTAGGTAAGACTCAGTTCGCAAACTGCGTAATTGTTCAAAACAAAAGCATTTCCTCTACAGATTCTATTTTTTGAGGCAAGGCATAAATTACCTTTTGATTGACTGACGATGTAACACTTACATTTTTTTCTTTTACAGCTCTACACACTGACAGTGGGGGTAATGAAATTATTCAGTAATAAAGGGTCAAGAGATGTCACCTGCATGCCTGTGTCACAGGAGCTTTCTTCAGGGATATTTATAGGTATAGGTCTGGGGCTCTAGTTTCCCTTTCAGACGCAGGGAGCAGCCGGTGCTCTGAGGCAATAATGCCCATGTATTACCCAGAATGACCAGGTCTGTTCAAGGAGCCTGTTCCCTTAAAGTTTCTGCAGGATTGATCTGTTAGCACAAACAGAGATGCTTATTGCAGTGGGAAAACAGGAAAACAAAAGTTTTGCTCTGGTAAATCTATAATGTTCATAAAACTTTGGTCTCAGGAGAGTATGTTTCTTAAAATGTAAAAACATACAGGAAGATGTCTTTTCTTTTTACTTTGAAAATACTAAAACAACGACAAATCGGTAGCATCCAGAAACACAGCAGTGTGGGTCAGTGGAGAGAGAAAAAAACTGCTGGTAACAGGCTGATTCTGATAACATGGGTGAGTGTGAAATGTGAATACATGATCTACAGTAATATGTCACCCAATCCTCTTGGGTGGAGAAAAACAATTTTCATATAAATTTTTTTATTTGTCTTTTGGATTTTCATTTAAAACACAAAGAAGGTGAAAATTAAACCGGGTGCCCCATACTGAAATTACTAGACACGAACAAGACACAGGCCTCCTCATTTATAAGGCATCAATGGGCAAGTTCCTCCTCTACCTCATCTTACAAGACTCAAAACCACTCGTCACTGAACACGTTCACAGGAATATTTATCTGTATTTTTAATCCTCAGATGAATACAAAACTTGGTAAATTAGCTTTTAGCTTTCTTGCACCAGACAAATGGAACAAATTAGAGGACGTATTGAAGTGTGTCTCTGGGACATTTTAAGTGTGTACGAGATTGCACAGTGCTCCTGCCTTGACATGGTTCTTTATTTTTGTCATTAGTTTTATGATATTTTCAGCATTTTACAGTTTTTTTAGTTGTTTGAAAACTTTGTTTTATTCAACTTATTATGTATCTTCAATTTGGTTACCATTGTATTATATGTTATACTATATCATTATAGCCTGTGATTATGATTACAGTACACATCATTGCTGTAAAAAGAGCTAATGCTCAGTCAATGTTCCCTGAGTAAACAACGGTTGAGGATGAGTTTATTTTTGTATATATGCTATTTCAAAGTCTGAGTTTTTGTGCTCATTGTGTGTTCTGGTCAGAAACGCCCCTTGAGCAGAATCCATGAGATTCAGGTTCACGCCTTTTCTGACCTCTCACCATTTCTCTGGCAGTTAGTGTCTAAACGTTTCCCTAACTCCAGTCCACTTTGATCGGAAGTATGTATGAATAAACTCTACCTGTGACAAGAGAGTGTATTTGTGAATAGTTGTGTGCACATAATTAAATGATCGTTTGCCATCGTGTGAATAAGTGTGAGTGCACAGATTGGATTGACATTGTCTGCCAATCTGTCTTTCTGATCTAAAGCCAGATACCAATGCATCTAACACACCCCTGACACACACACCCACACACACACACACACACACACACACACACACACACACACACACACACACACACACACACGCGGCACACACACACCCCTATCCAACTTCAGCTTGGCAGCCATTTACACAGAAGCAATCTTCCTCATCATTAGGCCGGCCACCTTCTGTGAGAATACCAGGGGCAGTGTGACCCCAGCCTGTGCCAGCATCACCTTCCCCCTGTCATCATCCCTGCTGCAGCAACATCATCCAATGACCATTGTGTTACTTGGTGCCATGGTTTGCTTCTGTGTGCCCAGCAAACATTTCAGTGGAAGTGATTCACAGAAATTGGCCAAGTTCAACTCCAATCTGAATGAGGACAAATTTCAAAAATATATTATGGCGAGGCAGAAACTGGGAGACTGGGCTAATGTCAGAAACTATTTAGAGATGATGCTCATAACATCAATGCAAACTTACCAATGTGTTTTACTTTCTCTGCTGCAGACCATTCAGCATGATGAATGGTCACCATATAATGTTTTTTTTTTTTTTTGACAATCTTCTTCGCTTTTTTTCCCCTCCCATCCACTCATCTTTATTTACAAAACTACCAGTGCTGCTGACTGACAACTGTTATGTTCATTATCATCTGGTCTGTATCTGCAGCCTTTTGTGTTTAGTTTCTGCAAATCTGCAACAACTTGTTCAAAAAGTTAATTTTAAATTACTTCATCGAGTTGAGATAACCATAGTCAGGGAGAGCTGGGTTTGCAGGACATCTTTATTTTGATTCTTGTTTCAGATGTACAGTAGTCTCATTCTTCTGTGCTAATTACTGTGGTCCCTTTAAATTGCAGTAATTTAGTTGTTTCCAGAAGGTGACAAAAAAATTGTCCCAACATTTTCTTTTGATAAAATTTGAGTTTCTCAAATGGACCACAAAATAAATTAAGTGGAGCATTTGACAAGGAAAGTGCTTGTCAGACCACATGGGCTGTGAATATAAATCCATTAATTTTACTGTATAACACTGTTCCTGTAGAGCAGTAGAGGACTACCATCATTTCTCTCCAGTTCTGGATCTCCCTGCAGGTCACCATCCAGCCTCTCACATTCTTGTCCAGATGTCTCAGATATGCTCTCTGAGAATCTGGGCCATTTTCCCAACATTCCCTCCCCAGTTAGTTTTCAAATCCCTTGACCAACACCACATTAAAGTACACCATTGCCATATATATATATATATACTCATCTCATATTTTCTCAACTCTCTTTCGTGCTCTCTGCTGAAAGTGTTATGTATGCCCCTACGCCCAACTGATTGATCCTCGTGATCAAAAATATTCACCACTGTTACTTCTTCATCATTTTTTAGACATCTCCCTTGGCGTTTCATTTGTCGCCAAGCACAGATTTGTGCCATTGCTTTAGTGTAGCGTAGGGTTTCTCTCATTGTAACAGTGGGGTAACTATATAGCATAGAGCTCACACTGTGTTTTGTTTTGTCCTTTTTCCTCGAGGCTGTGTGCATTCATCTCCATGTGCAGCCCGCACCGCCATAGTCACTGCACAGTCGTGCGGTTATAGCTGACTGAAAACGCACTCCCGCACCCTCTCAGGCCAACTAATTATGGACTTTGATTATTCCCATTTTGTTTTACTGAGTGCAGCGCCGTCGCCAACAGGCGGACCAGCAGAAAGGCCAGCACCATTGATTGTCTCAGTTTCGGGCCTAATTGAGCCAAATGGGAATGGCTGTTGCCAGAGTTCACTATCCTCCAGTGTTTACATGCTGATCCACCAGAGAGACATTCATTACTGCCTCACTGAAAACTCCTCTAGACATGCTCACACACACACGCTCGCTCGCTCACACACACACGCTCGCTCGCTCACACACACACACACACACACACACACACACACACACACACACACACACACACACACACACACACACACACACACACAAACCCTCACATTTTGTAGTCATATTGATAAAGGGTTGAAGTTCTCAGTGGTCTGCACATACAGCTGGGCCTGCAGATGCTACTGGGAATTAATGCAGTTTTCTAATGGTGCTCGGGTGTACATCACAGAGCCGTTATTTCTATCCCTGTTCCTTCTTGACATCACAGCCTGAATGTTTGCTGCTGTTCAACCCACACTGGCTTATAATTGCATATAAGCGAACATGGTGTAATATTTGTTTCATCGAAACATTAAAATTCACGCGTGTGAAGTTGCTTTCACAGACATGTTAATTGTGGTCACGTTATTCAACAACAAAGAGATTCTCCGTGTTTATTTAGGGGTGCTACCCTTTGACACAACCTTCATGAATTTGCAGTCCCTTTGCTAAGAATTCTAACATCCTTTCATTAGAAAAACAGGAATGACATTTCTACCAATCTGAAGCTGTGCTGATTTTTTAATGGAGGTACTTAGTCATTTTTGCTAAACAATGATCATTAAGGTGAGCCTGTAGAACTGGTGCCAGTGCTTTAGTGCCATTAAATAACCTCTAAAGATGAAACAATGCTCTCCCTCCCTCCTCTTTAGTTAAGGTTAGGCAGAGTTCTGTCAGAACAATTCAGTTTTTTTTTTGGTTTCGTCGTGTCTGTAGTATGATGCCATTTTTAGTGATGGCTCCTCTACACTCCTTTTACCATTTTGAAAACCAAAACTGTGGATTTTGACATTTGGCATGAGTGGAGAAGTGGGAGGGAGGACTCACATACAGGCATTGAACTACAATGGTACTTGTGACTGTAGGTCACTCTAATTATAGCATATTCATTTAAGCAGCTAGAAAGTGTTTTTTATACTGCTGCCAACTTATTTCATAGTCAAAAATGTTCTACAATGTTGTATTTGAAGCTACACTAGTCCAAGATTTCTTAATCTCAGCACACATCTTGGTTTTCCTCCTTAATTTAGTTGGACACACACAATCAATCTGATCAAAAATGTGGGCAGGGTTAGAAATGTGGGCATCTTCATCAGAATTCTGCATGGATGATGTATTTTTATTGTTCAATCCAGATGTTAACATCAGCCTGTGTATCAGCGTGATATCCTTCGACACACCATGGGGCTATGTAGGGCCGACGCAGCAATGTCAGTTTTTAAATATGCTCGGACAACTTTGTGGCTTTTTTTTTTTTTTTTTGTCAAATTTTGAATATATGTCTAATTGGACGTTATTGACCATAAAGACTGCGGATGCCAGAAAATAAATCCATTCTGTTACAAGGCATTGGTAATTAGTGAATACCATTTATTCTGAGGACATGTCTGAGTTGCAGTGAGCAGCACGTAGCGGCTATTTATACATATGTTTTGTTCTGCAGGATAATCCTCACTAATGAACAGTGCTTCATGATTTAGAAGTAAAAAGCTAATGTTACGCTATATACTACAACTACGCAATGGATATACATGACTTCAGTGTACCACTGCTAAACTTTCAACATACAGTTAGATTTAACTCTGACCTGTACAAAAGTCTTTCTTTTTACAAAGTCAATAATAATTGGCGCTGTGGCTCTCTCTCTCCTCATTGGATAAAGCTTGTAGGATACAAGGAAATATACAAGAAGTTTTCTCCTCGGCTTACAGCAGAGTAGAGTGACTGACAGACCCGTGTTTCGGACCAAACACTCTATATAAGTGATTGCCGTCGGAAGATATAACTATTTAAGACTTATATTAACACAAATATTCCGCTTACTTCTGCTTTAAGTCATGTAACAAAACAAAACAAAACAAAACAAAACATAGGGCCCTAGTTTGCTGGCGCAGCGCAGGTGGCGCAAGGTAGCGCAGCCGGTCTAATGCAAGTTTCGACCAGCGCAGCCTAGCGCAAAGTCAGATTGGAAGATTGGCAGATCGCGCTGCGCTGAGATAGGCGTGGCCGCGCAGCAGGGGGAGGCGTCACAGATTCAGCTTGGTGCAGTGCAAGTTTTGTGCGAAAATGTCCCGCCGAGGTTGCGCTGAAAGCTCGCCACCTCCAACCAGGTCTACTCTCAGCGCAGGGCGAAGCGCAGCAGGTGCAGTGGAAGTTTGGCTGACTGACCTGCAGTGCACACACGTCACCAAGACCTCACAGGCAGATCTCCACAGTTCCAGACACATTTCAATGCAATAAATATCCACAATAACCACTATTTAATGCAACTAACGGAATCAACACGTGAATTTATATCTATATAGATTGTCCCGTCACATCTGACGTCAGATCAAAGCAGAGATCAAAGGCTGTGGCACGCGCAATGGAAACTCCACCTGAATTAACACAGCAGGGACGAACTGGCACTGAAAAGCAGCTGTGGATGTCACAAAAGCAGGACTGAGGGTGGATGACTGCATGTCGCTGCCGTGTTGAGATACCACTCTGCCCTTGTGATGATCGCTTTATTTATTTATTTACTTATTAATTCATTAGCGGAGAGCGACCGCATCACGCGGCCGTAATGAAAAACAAAACACAAATCTTCATCTCTCTTAGTCCACCACAACAGCCTCGGTATCAGATAGTCAGTATATAGCCTACTACAGTATACTCAGCATCTCTATCACAGAGAAAAAAGAGAAAAAAAGAGACGGACAGAGAGAGAGAGAGAGGAGGACAGAGAGAGAGAGGGAGGGAGAGAGAGAGCGCGCGTCCTTTACGCTGATTTAATCCACATGGTCTTTGTTTATGTTGTGATTAGTGTACACCTGTCATCTTGCTTACACGGGGTTTGAATAAATGTGAGTTTCTTTATTAGTGTATTAGTTGTTTCTTAGATTGGGCAGGGGTTCTCAGTGTATCAGATCAATCCTGGTTAAGTATATTAGTAAACTCATTATTGGTCACTCTGAGCTCGGACCTCCGGACCAAAACAGCTGTTTCCTCCTGGGAGAGGTTCGGCCTCTGGCGTCGCTGTTTCCTCCGTCCATGTCCAAGTATAAAATGACAAACTTGCAGCGCGCATCACCCGCCGCGCAGTTAAAGGTGAGGAGAGGAGCTCCTTTGATTGGTGAAGATCTGACTCGGCTGTGTCAAACCCACTCCACGCCTTTCTCTCCTCCTCCTGTCTCCCTCCCGCCCTCTCTCCTCCCTCTTCACCGTTTGCGCCGGTGGGAGGGACGAGGGGAGGGGTTGCGCTGGTCTAAGTCTGACTGCGCGGCCCAGCAAACTTGCGAAATGGACCTGGGCCACACCCCGTTGGCGTGGCGAAGCTGCGCTGCACTTAGACTTCGCTCGGTCGATGAAACTAGGGCCCATAGACTTCAAGATGAGGGAACCGAAGGTGCTACCTTTTAGAGCTAATTCCTGCAGCACTCTTTATCCACAATTATGAGCTGACAAGCATGAGGAAGATCATCCATGAACACAAATATTTTGCTGCTACAGCTTGAATTTAATACATGATGGTGGGACAGATTAATAGTTATATCAGACAAATCAAAACCAAGAACAAGAACAAAAACTAACATTAATACAGTGCAGTGGCGTGCGGTGACTTTCACAGACCCCCACCGCACAACCAGAAATCACAAATTCAATGTGTGATTGAGTTGTTTAATAAACTAGTATCCACACTAAAAGACATAATTTCATGATTGTGTGCTGCCTGTCTTTCCTCCTAAGCTCAGAGTCTGTCTCCTGCATCTTGCTGCCCTCTGCCTAGACATCTTCAGCTTTACTGCGTTGAAAACATTTAAAAATATGGTAACTGTGCAAAACTGCATCAAAATGCTAAAAAAAAAAAAGTTAATTGGTTAACTGTAAATCTCTAAACTGAATAAATCATGTCTTAACAGACCAGGCTGAAATCAGAACTTGTTAGAGCAGTGAGACAGACCAGGGTTTATGGGAGCTAACGCAAACCCTAACCCAGAGGAGGCTGTTAAAAGCTGCTGCAGTCCACCTTAAAGGGGACCTATTATGCTCCCTTTCCACAAATTAAAATAGTTCTGTGACATGCTTTGGTCGAAATATTAAATAGAATTTAATGTAGACTGATTGGTTGATTGTAAAACATTTATTTATTGATGTAAATGTGGTGATTTCTGTAGGTAGGCTACAGAGCCCCGAGGCAGTGCTGCTCCTCTGTCCAACACACACATGAAGCTTCACTTTTCATTCAAACAAACAATTGTTAGATTTCATCAATGAGACCAGCATGTATCTCCTAAAAATAATTTAACCAGCCGGCGGTAAACATCTAAAAAACCTGCGGGTATGTTAATTAGTGATCATTTTCCCACGCGGGATGACGACGGAGGTTGGCCGGCCGAGCAGCTCTGCAGACGGGCTGCTGCCTCTGTGACAATTCATCATCATCATCATTCATTCATACGTCACTCCACCGTAGGAAGTGGGAGGAGCGAGGCTTTTTTTTGCTGGTTGCCATGGTGAATCATATTATCTTTGTTCCATTGAAGAGGGCTTTTCATCTCCCCGTAACTCAGGGTCAAGTTACCTCAGAGTTGATTCTGAAACCCAAAACTCTGAGTTTCCTATCTCAGAGTAGATCAACTCAGAGTTCAGGATTAGACTCAGAGTTTGTTGAACCTGCTTTGTGAAACGGACCCCTGGTCAAGTCAGCTTCCCAAGAAAATAGCGCACCACGGTCAACAGGGGACAGCACTACAAGCGGCAGTATTGATCCCATATGAGACAGATGGCAGTTTAAATCAGATGTAAGGAGACATCGCTTCCACTTCGGTAGTATTTATTTTTTCTTTCTTTTGCTATATATATTGCTTGCCCTGACCACACGCCACTGTGCTGAATAAATGAAGGGAAATGGCACTCCAGTCAATCAGTTCAGTTATTCAGAGTACTTTAAAGCTGAAAGAAAAGTGAAAGGTGTCACTCACGATGGCAAACAGAGAATTATAACCCTCCTCCCAGCTCTGCAGATCGTTTCACAGCCCGACACTGCCATTTTATTCTTTCACTCTTGCAGCTTATTATTAATCTCACCTCGAGCTGTAAAGTAAGTAAAGTAAAAAATAAAAAAAAAACAGCTTTCAGAAAAAAAAGATCTATCAAATCTGACAGATCTTTTTTGAAGTGACAGATTGGCTACTTGTACAGAACTCCATAGGAGGCAGGACCAGTTTGGGAGAGCTCTAGTTCCTGAACAGCCACATTTTTAGAAAAGACAGAACTTGAATGAACAAGTTATTGCTGCTTTAAGTTCACATGTAACATTAAATATATAATAAGAAGCGATAACATCACATTTCTTTGAAACATTTGTCTAATATGTTCTTTGCACTTTCTCACAGTACAGTTCTATAAAAGCTAATTTAACATGCGTCTAATGTTTTATGCACCTTTTGAGCAGTTGAGAGTAGTAACTTTTGCTGAAATGTCCCCTCCCCATCACATTTATTATTGCCAAAACATTAAGAATGTCCATAGTGAATGTCCCACTTTATATACCATCATGATAACTTTTAATGCCAGCACTTCCTGCTCCTTCAACAGTAAGCCAGCTGAGTTCAACGTTTTGGCTCGCTCACATATTTTTTTTTTTTTTGTAGGTCGAAGTTTAAAGATAATGATCCTTCAGCGCAACAAGCTGCACAACATTATTTCCCTTGTAGTATTGTGCTCGGTGAACACACTGCCACCATCTCAAAGCTTTCAGAGAGCACAGGGAGAGAAATATAAATCCTGTGTGATAAATCCATGCCACCAGCGGGCCCGGCACAACGACATAAAGCCATATTTCATTCCTCATACCGGGCTCCTTCATTGAGGTTGGATTATCAGGGAAAGTAAGTGATGCAAAGGGAATACAATACGACCACTGCTTACATATGGATGATATGATTAAGGTGCTGTAAGCCAGGCTTTGACACTGACACACAATCCAGGTGGCAAGTGCATGTTTATGGCATCCGTATCTATGTGAACACAGCGTGAATGTGAATGTCACACTCCGGCTGTGTCTTGGAGTCACTATCAGATTTGATTGTCTGAAATTATTGGAGGGGGAATGGATGGTAGACTGGGTGATACGTGGGCTGATACATCAAGATAATTCACTTTACATCTTTTGGATAGACCCCTTCTCAACACAGTCATCATTAAAATGAAAAAGCCCTTTCATAAAGCAGCCACAATGTTCGTTATGTCACTATGTGGGAGTGCAACATTATTTTTTCTTATAAGTGAATTTTTCTTCTTTGGCTGACGTGACGCCCACTAATGAAGTTGAGCAAAGAGATTTTGGCTGTCCAACTTTACGCCATTATCCTGTTGCATGGAAAAGTGTGAACATTAACTCTGATAACCTGTGCAGCAAAGGCAGAAATTAACGATTATCATACCACATGTCTCCTGCACCATTGATAAAAGGACCTTTTTAATGGGGGCGATTACTGTAACCATGTGCAATTTAACCTGATCAACTCAATAGGTGATGGGACTTTAATGCTAGAAAAACTGTGTCCACCTGAAAGGCTAAGACCAATATTGATTATGGCAGCATTAAACATTTAAGTAATCACTGCACTTAGTTAAATGATTGTGTAATGAATAATAGATGAGATGAAAGGCGGACAGGGTAATAAATGGTCTGGGGAATAATATCTGTCCATGTGATATTCAGCCATGCCTCCCCATCCACAAGGACGCTTGCTTTTTGAACTGCACCAGCTCTCTCACTTTACTGTCTCATGAATCAGGGCATTAGCCTATGGGGATACTGTACACACACATGTTGAGGAATGATTGGGGATTTAATCAATTCACATGTGAGCACAGCACTTATCCCAGAGTAAGGCAGCTACTGAGTATTGCAGAGAACATAGCTCTATCATATTCTATTCTATATGATAGTCCGGAACAAACACCCTTCAAGTATAGAAAACAAATGTCACTTTTTGAAAAAACACAGTTTTACAGAATAACTGAACAATGAGTTTTGGAAAGCGAACTGTTTTCACTCTACATTTACCATGAGCCTCTGTGTGCACGGTGAAGTTCTTGGACTGGCGCAAGATGGATGAAAGCGAAAACATTTGCCAAGAATGTTTTCATTAATCAAGAATGAAAGTCGGTCAGATACTGCCGTAGTTCCGACCATAAACAGTGATTCGGCAGCGTTATTCCCATGACCCACCGGGCAGCGTCCAGGAAACAAAAGAAATGCTGGGAAAGCTGATCCCTAAATAATAATAACAAAATAACTATAAAGACAAAACTATATATTTATCGACAATGGAACCATTAACACCTGAAAGACAGCTGGATTTGATTTTAAAATATCCTTGATTTAAAACCTTAACTCACAGTTACTACAGACTACACCATTGTTACCCTTTGTGGCTGGTTTATGGTCATGTTCAGCTATGGCAGTGGTTAAGGTTAGGCAAGACACATGTTCATTTACATTTAACCAAAACCCACAATCCTTCCCTACACCACATTTCTGTTTCCTAAACTACAGACCAGTGTTCTGGATAAATAAGCTGGTCTCCAATGTAACAGTGTGATTTTGTACACCCATCATCCACCACAACTGTCTGCTGGCGACTCTGCTGCTCGAAGACCAGCAACACTTTGTTCATTCAAAAATCATGTTACCAATGAATAAAATCCAGTCAGTGACTGTGTTTCCTACAAAAGTTGAGTGTTGGGCAGATACAGAATAGTGTTGCAAACATGGGAAACAAAATCGTATGTAGTGATTCTTCTATCATGCTGATAATTCAGTTTCTCATTTTGCCTTTCCCCTGCAGAATTTCTTATAAAAACTGCTTGTTTGTGATTGAATTGCTGAGGATATTTTCTTCATGTAATTGTGTTTTGTTTATTCACAGTTTCTTAAATTGTGGTGCATCGAGCTTTCAAAGGTCACTGTAATTCTATTCTGGGCTGTGATGGCGTCAATTTTAAATATCAGTTGTCTGAGAGAGTGTAAGGTCAATAAGGCCTGTCTACATGCATGCACATATATGTGTGTGTGTGTGTGTGTGGGGGGGGGGGCACCTTCTTCAATCACTTGATGTAAATGGGCTGAGGCCTGTTGCAATTTACAACAGCGTCCTGTCCTGTCTGATAAATTCCACTCCGTCTCTGTGTTTATCATGTCAAGATGACTTCACTCTTGTCCCTCTTTAGCCCCACTGTCTCTCCCATCCACACACATTTTGCTCAAAGCCCCTCATTTCCTTGGTGAGAGGGGGTGCGAGTGCACAAGTGAGACAGCTTGGTAATTAGTTCTCGAGCATGCTCTTGCTAAATATTCCTGCCTAATGACAAGGCCAAGCGGGTGTACTACGTCTAATGGCCTGGGGTTCAGTTTGGTTCTACAAGCTCTGATCATAATCCAAACTTGTAGTAAAACTACAGTGCCATGGTGAAAAATAAATAAGTATGTGAATAAATAAAAGAATGTAGATGTTAGGGCACACTTTGAAATGTACATCAAAAGCAGCAATTTGTCAGCCATCAATAGTCTTTCCAGAGGGAAGCCTGTCTCTCTCTCTCTCTTTCTCTCTTACTCTCGCGCTCTCATTTAGTTAGATGATTGCCTCTTGCAGCCCCAGGGAGTGATAGCAACCACAGAGTCTATTATTTCCTACAGCACTTTACTCCTACCAATATGAAACACTCGATAACAACAGGACCTACCCTATGTTAACTCCTATAGTCTATTAGCCAGACACCAATTCTATCCAACAGCATGCATCGATACAAGAGAACCCCTGAGTAACATTACCCACAATGAAATGAGAATCATGCAAGTCGGCTGTATCGAAATGGGCGTAATGAAAAAATGTTCTGACACATAAAGGAAGCTTATAACGAAAAACAAAACTAACGAGCAAACAAACAAACACAGTGGGGCTCGTGGGTGAAGCAGGTTCACCATCTTTAAATGCCAACTTTCGGAGATAGGTGATGCTGCGGTGGAAATGCAGCGTGCAGTTTTCACATTCAGGTACACACATCCACATGAGCTCCGCTGTGTTGCCCCAGTGTGGCGATGGTCGGGCACTGAGCATCCAGATGCTATCCTCGTTTTCCCCCCACGATGCAGCAGGGTACAGCGCATCCCAGCCTCTCAGGGCTCAGGTGTTAATTTATGCTACTGCACCACTTTTCCCCCTGACTAAACAGCCTGACCCTGGCCCAGCGTGTCCCACAGTGGAGCTACACCTCTCCCCAGGCAGGCTCCATTTCCATCTTCAAAAGTCGGCCTCCTTGCACATGCAGCCACATTCAGCCGCAGGAAACGGAATAGACCAGAGAAGGAACAAGCAAATATATATCACATCATGAGGGTAAGATGAAACATTTTATATATTTTTGAGAATTGAGAGGCTACAATAGGAGCGTTATTCACTTGGAAAAAAAAAATCTTTGTTTTGTACCAGAATGAGCATGCTTAATTGATGATCACATCTCATTGCACTGCTGATTTTTTTTATTTATTTATTTATTTGTTCTTGAAAGATGAGAAAGTGTGTAGAAGAGAGAGTAAGAGGATGTTTGTTGGGGGCGGAGGGCCACTTCAGGTTGGGGTAAGGTAACAGCAGCTGATGGCCAGTTAGGCCAATATGTTTGTGGTTGAGGGAGTTTCTGGGGCAAAGCCTTCTCAGTTGTTGGCTGGACGTCCACTCGACATCTCAGAGCCCAAACTTCTATTTATTATTAATGATCTGTGGTGTCACTGCAGTCCATTCACTTCATTGTTGAGACATCAATGCAGACACACAGACATGATAAACAAAGATGAAAGCGTCTGAGCACCTGTCTTTTTCCTATTGCTCTCAGTCACTCTCCTTGGACCGAGGGCACTTTGTAGATGCCCTGGAGCTGTAGATGATGGGCGGAGGAGGCCTACGAGGAGCAGGAGGAAGAGGAGGAGAACAATGTGGGTGGCTTGATGTTCAGAAGTAATCTAGGGACCCGGCAAAAAGGTGTCTCCTCGCTTCATTTCATTCACAAAGCCCCTGCACCCCCGACTGGCTGAAAGACGGGAAGGCTGTGAAGCCTACAGCACTGTCTTTCATACCCAAAGGTATTAAAGACCAAAAAAGACACAAAAAAAGACTTGAGGGAAAATAAAAAGGTGGGGAAAAAGAGGGCTAGTGGAGAAGAGATATAATTCATGTCTGGATGAGTAGGGGATGATTGGCTTTGTTGTCCATCCCATCGGTCAGTAAGGGAACAGAGGACCTGTAGTTCAAAGGCAGTCAGCCGTTGCTCCTCTCTTACAAACCTGCTGGGACTGTGGCATTAAATCCAGAGCTGTTTGGAAACAGATTCCATCACATTATCCCCATTTAGGACTTTTGTACCTGGCGCCAGAATTAGCATAGCCTGTCTGTCATTTAAGCTTTGAGCCTGGGGTATGAAATATTTTTAGAGAAAAATTCAATAACACATTAACACTAAGCTTGTGTATGTGTGTGTGCGTGTGTGTCTATGTGTTTTGTTTTGTTTTTCTTTAGAGTTGCAACTGGAGCCTGGCTCTTCTAAACCAGGGTAAGCAGACACATTAATGTCCAGATTAGAATGTGAGTTGGCACCAGCAAAGGTGGTGATGAGGTGCCGGGGTGGAGGATGGTGATGGGGGGGCTAAAACCCAAAGAGTTTTTTTATTGAAATATTTATACAGGTAAACTGACTGTATCTGTTCAGCTCCATTTACAGGAGATATCTAGGTGTCAGACCAAAGCCAGAATCGATAAAACACAATTATAGCAGGACAACCCATCGCTGGCTCTTGAGTGATAGGAAGGCGGTGGATTAAAGCGTCAGGGGCTAAATGCATAGAACAGCCACAGGGGTGGGAATGTGACTGGACTGTCACTGCTGCGTGGCCTTGCTGCCTACACAGATGGTATTAGCAGCTTATAGCCCTCCTCACAATGCCACATTATTTATCATGGCTATACCTTTCTTTTCATTTATTCATTGATAACTGATACCCCTGAGCTTTGGCTGTAGTTAATGCACTAATGGGCTGTATCACTCTAGCTGGAATGATTTAGCTATCACGCTCCTATAAATGGCTTGAATCTAGGAGGAAAACAAAAAGCCCAAAGACAAACAATAACCTTGGAAAAAAAAATCTGCTAGTGTTTCAGTCCACATTCACATTCAAGGCAAATGCCCCCAACAAATCAAATGACCAACAAGTCAACAGTACTTGTTTTGAAAAGGAGCCTCTGGAAAAGCGTATAGCCAAGGTCACAGGCCTGGGAGCCACAGAGTTCAGATGTAATAGATTTGAATTGTATTACAGATGACTGATCTGGTACAAATCACGGGCGTTTCTGCAACATGCCAACAATGATACTCCTATATGCAAGTAATCAGCTATTACACACAACCTTGAGGAAATGTCAGCTTGACTCCACATGTGTGGTGTGTTAGCTGTGGGTTTACATCACATGTGGAAATGTGAAGTGTGCAGCCGTGTGTAGGATAAAAAAAAAAAAGGAAAGAAAGAAAGGAAGCATGGGGGAGTAAGTGGTTGGGGTCTGTCAGTGTCACCGTAAACCTCCTGAACCACCTTCCACCCTCTAATAAGATTGAGCACCAAGCCAAGCTGAACAACTGCCAGACAAGGATACACCACGTGAATAGAGTGGAGATCTCTGGCAAAGAGGGGAGGGGATGTTTTTCAAGGGAGGGCAGGCAGAAACATTTCAATGTTGCGTCTCACTGCAGAGGCAGCTACACCACCACTTTTGGTCAAGGAGAGCTAAAAGAGAGCGCCTGTCAGGTAAATCAAGTATGACTTTTATTTCTTGGGGTGATGGAGGTGGGTGGTGGCTACCCTCACCTTGGCAAAAGTGAGGGTATTCACTGGATGCAAGGGTGTGAGGAGACGCACACACACACACACACACACACACACACGTGCTCACACATACAAACTAGAACATTTTCTGTTTTGTAGATTTTTAAATTTCCAGTCTCCAGTCAGTGTTTAGTCTGGGGTGCTGCTAGTTGTCATGAACAATTTAATTTCCTGTCAAAACCAGAGTCACTAATATATTTCAAGCAAATTGTAAATGTTGTTATTTCAGCAAAAAGTGTATATTCAGCATTTGTAATACAGCTGCTATAATACTCCTTTTATAAATCATTTACCAGTGGTGCTCCATCTAACCAACACGTTCTCACTCCCAGTGCGTCAACAGCCTGACGAACGGTCACTGTCCCTCACCGTCACATGCCTGACTCATTAGGTACCCGTTTTTCGTCAGGTTTTGACGCGCTCGGCTTTCAGTTGATTCCAATGCAATCCCCTTCACGGCGATATGTGACGCTCAGAGCAAGTGATCCAGCCGACCCGGCTGCGGCACGGAAAGACACTGTGAGCAGAGAATTACTTTTTTTTACTTTTTTTACTTTTCCTTAAAGGTTTATTGAACCTGATGCTGCCGTGTCTGACGTAGCTTTCGGCAAGGATGTTATTTATTTATTTAGTGATCATGGTGTTGGTGCAGAATAATCAATCAATAAATAAAAAAATGACGTCCACTTCCGCGTTCAAAAAGCTACTCTGTTTAGATTAATCAATATTCTGAAGAAAGATCTGATTATTAGCCATAACGCTGTAACCATCCAAGGAAGACTGTGTAACAATATTATGTGCTTCTGCTGAGTCCAAAAGCCCTGTGTAATATCAACTTTATTTTAAGAAAACACGCTTTGTTTCCAATGTCATATCACGGAGAAGCACTACATTACCCATAATCCTCATATTTATCAGCGACGTGTCTGATTGGTTGAGCTTGCTGTTACCAGCAAATGAAAAAATAAAACAAATTGAGCATTATTTTCTTAGTAACTAAAAGGTCTTAACATCTTTTTTGTTTTCAACATTGAATAAAAAAACGGTGCTATATTGTTAAAATTCAACAATAAAGTGCATGAAAATTGGCTTGACATTATTATGAATTCAATTAATTTTGATAGGTTGTTCAGAGCACTAGGGACAAAGTTTCTGTAGAATTTTAGACCTGTCGGACGTCCAGAAGGGTCACAGCTGACCGCCCAGGCTCGTTTCTCGGCCTTCAAAGCCTGGATTTAGAAGCCTTTTGTCTAATAATGTCCACATTCTTGGGGTTATAAGGCTGAAAGTTTAATTTGTTTGTCCGGGGCCTAAGGCCATCCACCGTGTGCAATTTCAAACCCATGCGACCTTCACAAGTGTCAAAGGTCGCTGATCTGTGACCTTTTTGACCCGTTTCCTTGAATAAAACACCAAGACTTTGATGCAGGAAGATGAGCTTTTAATATGTGGTCCAGAATGTCTAGTAGATTGTGTGTGCAAAAGATTCAGAGCTCTGTGACATTCAGAAGGGTCACAAATAGCCAAAAAGCAATGCTCCTTTCTCTGACCTCATATTAAAGGAGAAATGTTTCAACAGCAATTCTTTAATAGCTTCCAGATGCTTTGGCCTATCAGGCTGAATTTTTAGCTTAAGGAGCTGGTGTACGATCAGGAAGTAGGGGAGCTGTGCATAAAGCCAATTGGTAAGTGTCAAAGGTCACAGGGGTCAAACATCAAAGTGAATCCAGCCATTCCTGCTTTTTCTCAACAAAACATACACGCTTTAAGTTATCATCATGAAATATAAATATGTTGTATATCAGAGAGTCCTCTATCAGAATATTTTGGTCCCGTTGCTCTAGGGGCCCCGGGGGGCCCCTTGGCTTTCCCATGCTCCCACAGAGTTGGGTCTCGGGGTGATGGATAAGGGCCTCACCATGAGTCCACAGGCCAAGTTTCAAGTGATTTGGTCGGTTTCTATGGAAACGGCGGCCTCAAGGATACAGAGGAATGCGACTGTTTGAAGCCCCGCCTCTCGAAAAGTAATGGCTCGATCAGGACCGAACACACATCTACGCGTTCGTCTTGGGCCCCCGAACCATGTATTAAAAAATTTGAACTGTACGACTTTTGGAAATGTGTTTTGTCTATTTCGGCTTTTCAGACTCAGAGTCTGTCAGACTTAAAGCGTGAAAGACCCTCTTACGCCGGGTTCACACCGGGCGCCGAAGCGCCGCGAATAGCCGCGGAACGGAGACCGCTTCAAACGCGATCTTATTTATATTTGTCAGACTCTCAACAGAGAGCGAGAGAGATGAAAACACACACACACACACACACACACACACACACGAAAGGGAGACACGGAGTGGGCTGGCTGAAGGGGGGGGGGGGTCAAAACACACAAACAAACAGGGAAAGAGCGAGAGAGAGGAGGCAGAGACGAGTTGTTGTCAAGTGAAGGACGACGTGAAATTAATCTTGGAAGTGAAGTACAGGGAGTTGTTTGACCCAGAGCACACGGTGTTATAATTATATGTGGTTATTTACTTATCCATTATGTAAAAAAAACAGCTCTGAATGTGAGTAAACAACAGCTGAGGAGCAGAGGTGCTTGCGACCGCCGCGGAGAAATCAGCGTCTGGTGTGAACAGGAGGGACGCGGCTCGTGCGCGATTTCCGCGGCCGCTCCGCTTCACAGCGCTTCCGCGTCCGGTGTGAACCTGGCGTTAGTCAGAAAAGCCGAAATAGACAAAACACATTTCCAAAAGTCGTACAGTTCTGATTTTGTAATACATGGTTCGGGGACCCAAGACAAACGCGTAGATGTGTGTTCCGTCCTGATCGAGCCATTACTTTTCGAGAGGCGGGGCTTCAAACAGCCGCATTCCTCTGTATCCTTGAGGCCGCCGTTTCCATAGAAACCGGCCAAATCACTTGAAACTTGGCCTGTGGACTCATGGTGAGGCCCTTATCCATCACCCCGAGACCCAACTCTGTGGGACCATGGGAAAGCCAAGTGGCCCCCCGGGGCCCCTAGAGCAACGTGACCAAAATATTCTGATAGAGGACTCTCTGATATACAACATATTTATATTTCATGATGATAACTTAAAGCGTGTGTGTTTTGTTGAGAAAAAGCAGGATGGCTGGATTCACTTTGATGTTTGACCCCTGTGACCTTTGACACTTACCAATTGGCTTTATGCACAGCTCCCCTACTTCCTGATCGTACACCAGCTCCTTTAGCTAAAAATTCAGCCTGATAGGCCAAAGCATCTGGAAGCTATTACAGAATTGCTGTTGAAACATTTCTCCTTTAATATGAGGTCAGAGAAAGGAGCATTGCTTTTTGGCTATTTGTGACCCTTCTGAATGTCACAGAGCTCTGAATCTTTTGCACACACAATCTACTAGACATTCTGGACCACATATTAAAAGTTCATCTTCCTGCATCAAAGTCTTGGTGTTTTATTCAAGGAAACGAGGTCAAAAAGGTCACAGATCAGCGACCTTTGACACTTGTGAAGGTCACACGGGTTTGAAATTGCACACGGTGGATGGCCTTAGGCCCAGACAAACAAATTAAACTTTCAGCCTTATAACCCCAAGAATGTGGACGTTATTAGACAAAAGGCTTCTAAATCCAGGCTTTGAAGGCCGAGAAACGAGCCTGGACAGTCAGCTGTGACCCTTCTGGACGTCCGACAGGTCTAAAATTCTACAGAAACTTTGTCCCTAGTGCTCTGAACAACCTATCAAAATGAATTGAATTCATAATAATGTTTTTCAGATAAAATATAAAAGTTCACTCATTGAATTAAATATTACATTAAATGTGATGTGATGTGGACCAGAAAGATGCTGGTAAAAATTATGAAAAAAAGAAAAGAAGTCAAGCCAACTTTCATGCACTTTATTGTTGAATTTTAACAATATAGCACCATTTTTTTATTCAATGTTGAAAACAAAAAGGATGTTAAGACCTTTTAGTTACTAAGAAAATAATGCTCAATTTGTTTTATTTT